>NC_056454.1:35730551-35840551 GCF_018296145.1 Oncorhynchus tshawytscha
ACTGAAGCCTGAGGGGGTCAACAGTCTGACAGGCCTGAACAGGACTGTATTGCAGGTCATATGGCCCAAACTCAACTGTAGCTATACTTTACAGTAGGAAAACGTATGTTTTACAGATACAGCCTATCTATTGTTTTATACCACTATCACCAAGAATAAATGCTATTTTTACGATAAAGGTGTTTATAGGTTTTAGTTATTACTTTATTATGATTTTACCATGCACTTTCTGGGTAAATAACAATTTCTGTACCGTAAAATAAAGTATTGTCAAATTCTTAGGGTTTTAAACCTAGCCTCTCGTTGTTACAGGGGTCACCAAGGCTCTTCTTGCTGACCAAAAACAACTTTGTCTTAGCTGACCAGAAGACAGGCCAGGTGAAGGCCAGCGTGCCGCTGCCAGACCTCACCAGCGTGTCGGTCAGCACTCAGAGTGACGGCTTCTTCGCCCTCAAGCTCAAAGAGGTGATGGAGGCAGGGAGCATTACTCCATCTGCACTGTGATGCACTTACACATGGACATCCACCTAGCTAACTAACCAGCTGGCAAAGCTGGTTGAAATGAACCTGCTTTGCTTGCTGCATATCAACTGGTTGCAAACTGATTCTAATGATGGCATTTCAACCAGTTTTACCTGCTGTGTATCTAGTTGTAATACTAAAGTTCTGTTTTTTAACTTTTAATGTAACAGTAAGGTGCTAATCATGGAAAGATTGGGTAGGCATATTGACTTTGAAATTACTAACACTCTTCTCTGTGTGTTTAACCCATAGGGCTCTGCTTCAGCTGCCAAAGGTGACTTCCTGCTAAACAGTGAGCATCTTATTGAGATCATCACCAAACTCCACCGCACATGGACCACCGCTGCAGACAAGGACCAAATCAACATTGATATCTCAGACGAGTAAGAGAGACTTACATTGCAGTGCTGTTGTTGTTTCTCTTCGTCAAGTGTTTGTGATGTCTTGGCAACTGCTACAGTTATTATCATGTTTTCACAAACAGATCTAGGATCAGGCTAGTTAAATCCTAGGAAGTGATGTCAGAGGACGTTTCTAATCCTCCTTCCTCTTTGTCTCCCTGGCAGGTTCCTCGTTCAGTTCAAGCAGGACAAGGTGTGTGTCAAGTTCATCCAGGGGGGGCCTAAGAACGGCACCAGTGCTGCCTGCAAGCGCAAGAACAACCGCCTACTGGAGGTGTCTGTGCCATCATCGCCATAGAGACGACACAACGTCACTGATAGGGTTTTCATGACAGTTCACCATCAGACCTAAATCCAGCCCCACCCCCAATGACTGTGCAATTTACACTACTTTTTGTTGTTATTTGTTCTCTCTTATTTCCTCTTCAGTCTCATTACATCACTGTAAAATGTAATAGTGCTGCCACTTTTGGTAGAGAGTGAAAGACTCATGATCACATGACGATAAGGTTATAAGAGAAAGAGAAAGATGATACTGTGTTTTACTTGTATTGTTTTTAAAGTTGGTGGTGGGTGAAGGAAGGAAAGAAGTGCACTCCTCTTGTCAATGGAGCATAAGGTATCTCCAGTCAGATAATGATGATGATAAAGATTGTTGAGCTTGGTGAAGCTAATCTGCAGTCTTTGTGGTTTGGTATCAAAAGCCATCCATGCCAAGCCGTACCCATATTCAGTGATCGCTAAAAAGGAGCAAAGAAAGAAAGTATTGACAAGTCACACCCCTGAACTAGCTTCCAGGCCATCGGATAATTTTTTCTGTTGATCTCTGAAATGGCAACTCTATAGACCAACGATGACCAGAGAGCTTTCAGGGTTGCTCTAAAATGTTCTCTGAAAGTAAAAAAAAAAAAAAAAAAAAAAAACAATATGATGGCACTTGTTATGTTCACTCGGGTGAGTTAAAATGAGAAAAATATCATGATGAATAGGCTTGAATATTGGCTGGGTTGTTTCTGTTTATGCTGTGCTTTGCTGACACCTACACAGCTGACTGTACAGTGGGTGGTCAAGTAGAAGAATCAACAGTTGTCAAATGATATATCGTTAACCACTTAGTATCCATAGCAACTCCCTTCTCTGTGTGGTGCCACGACGTGTTACATGTATCAGTGTTGTCATCTAATCAGGTCTTGGACAAAGTGAAAACCAAAAAGGTGAATGGTCCCTACACTCAGTTTATCATGAAGTAAATGCCACAAAACCTTTTTAAGGGGGACTTAATCAAGCAGGAACAAGACTTTATTTGATAACACACTACACGTGATCAATATTCATTTCCTCACTTTTCAGTTGTCCTCAAAGTACATGTCTTCTCTAAGCTTTACTCAATATACATGTATGTTCAAATAATTATTCTAAACCGTTACCTTTTTCAATGTGTAATTGAACAGTGTAGATCCATATCCTTATGTCATTACTCAGACAATAATTCAGTGGTTTGGTGCACAAGGACCTCCCCTATGCCCCTTATGAAGGCTTGTGATCGGTCGGATGGACAGGAAGTTGTTAGAATTGTCAGGAAGTTTCCAACCACCACAGGAAGTGAGATGGACCCCAGGGTTCCCAAGCCTACCCTATGCCCAGTTTTTTAAAAGTTATTTATCTGGATTTTGCCTATGGAAAGGATGAAATGCATTGAAATTGAATGGAAGTCCCAATTCAATAATTTGTCCGTTCTATTCATTCTATTTCTATGTGTTTCTACTTAGCCGATAGGTGAAATCCAAATAGATAACTTGTGAAAAACTGGGCCCAGATGACTATCCTCGATTCCCAGATTTAAGGCTGGTCAGTCTTTTTAGAGCCACACGGCTGCTAGTTTTCATTGGCCCTCTTGTGTGAAATGTAAGGGAAATTAGCTATTTGCCTGGAAGGCTGCCCTAGGCTAGGCTACATCATCTCAAGCATTCCTCCTCCCTTTGGCCTGAGTAAATTAGTAAAAGGACGCAACATGTCGACAGACGGAACACAAGATTAAGTCCTACACTCTGACAGACGTTTCTCAAGCACATGCTGTTGAGAGAAACACTCACTCACTGACTATCATACACATCAGCTATACATAAGCTAAGATGTAGACCCAGCATGTAGGGGTAAATTATAGTGTCCTTATGCTAGTTTTCTTATTGCTGTGATGCAGAAATATCTATGCTGTTTTTGCCATCACAATGTAGGCAGTTAATTTTTTTGTAGACCGATTCTGGCTAATAATAAACGCAGTGTTTTTCTTGGGACTCCCCCAGCTGTTTTTTGAGTGCATATGACCATATAGTACATTCTTGGGAAGTTTTTTCAGAAATCTAGCAATCTCCGCTTTACTGTCTACTCTACCTGTGCACAGACTATACTTTATACACACACAAGCCAATGTCCCTGATCTTTGAAATTTGGACATCTATTATAATATGATATTCTTTATCAGGAGGTTTCGTGGGAGTTTGGACTGTTGACTTCAATGTTAAACAATTGGGTTCTCTGGTGGTGGAGGTTGTAGCTCAGCCGAACTGCACTAGATCACATTCCTATAGATCGTGCTGGGGTATTTTCATTTTAAGTTTTTGTAATATCACAGAAAAACCATAGGTGGACTTTGAGGAATGTTTTTTCCTTGCATGGGGAGAATGTTGTGCAAAATCGAATGATGTTTGTTGCTGTTCAGTTCTGTACAGTTTGAGATTTCAATGCAGTTTGCTACAAGGTTAATAACTCTCTCGCACTTCTGTTTATATTTGAAGTTAAATATGAAAATAGAAACTCAAAATGATGTATGCATTCTTGTCGTGTGCCTAATGTAAGACAGAAAGAACATGGAATTGTTTCAACACTATTCAATGTAACACATTTACAAGTCATTTTTTTTAAATAAAAAAAAAGCAATAAATACTTTGACTTTGATTGTGTTGGTTTTGAAAGTGGAAGCGTACGGGCCATTCCACTGACAAATCTGAGTCTCCACATCACTCGAACTGGAAGTGCCCATATGGTCTGTACATGTTCATCAGTTCAGTTTAGGATCTTTCAAGACAGATGTTTCCCAGTCATCAGCATTTACCAGGCATCGTCCACTAACCATTGAGGCATACACAGAAACATATTAGCTGTACATCACAGTATATCCATCACAACACTCAAGTAATAATCTTTCTGAACTCTCTAGAGCTCCTGCTATTGTCTTTTCACATCTGACCGCCCACAGTAGACCTACCATACAATACTTAAAGTATTAAAGACGGGACATTGTAAACCCTACGACCACTTCATCCATTAGATCAAATGACTGAGTCTGAGATGCTATTCATCAGTAGTTTATCAGATGAGCTGAGAGAGAGGCTCTTTGTCCCACCCTCTCTTTCAGCTCTCCTGGTACACTGATAGTAAGGGATGGAACGGAAGGGCCTGTATGTAAGACGACCCGACCAGGCAGCTACCCAGATGTTTTCCATCACATCTGGAGAGTTGTTCTGGGTTCAATTCTGTGGCTTGGGGAGGCTGCCGGCGAGAGGCCCCTGAGGAACAGCCCTCGACAGATTGTGCACAGATAGAAATAGCCCACAATTGTGGGCTGTCCCGGTCCAAGTTCCCACCATCCTGTAGTCGTCTGGATGCTGGGAAAGGAAGGTGTGGCCTAGTATCCTGCTGAGAAGAGAACCAGCCCTCTGGGAGGGGCTAACAAGGAACAGAACAGACAAAGCATCACCTCATGTTACGTAGCTACATGTGATTGACGGTGGATAAGAAATTAGAGCAACATTCAAATATGATGTATGAACGCAATTGCATTCATTTGTTTGATTCATCACAGTTTTCCTCACTAAAGCAGCGCCTGCTTGAGTGTAAATTTGAGATTGGTGGTCTGCACAGAGTTCCAATACTTTTTGACCTAAACACCTACATAATATAATCACATCAGTGATGTTAATTAACATACTGATGTGACCCTCAAGTATTTGGAGATTTCAGTTACAGAATCCTCTGGCGCCACCAGGTGGAACTTGGTACCATCTTAGATCGCCTTCCGGTATTGTGTTTCACCCTACTGATGGGAAAGATTGACTTATCAAAAAGGTCTGCAATAGTAAATCATCCCTCTTATATCTAGAGTTGAAGTCGGACGTTTACATACACCTTAGCCAAATACATTTAAACTCAGTTTTTCACAATTCCTGACATTTAATCCTAGTAAAAATTCCCTGTCCTCTCTCAGGTCAGTTAGGAACACCACTTTATTTTGAGAATGTGAAATGTCAGAATAATAGTAGAGAGAAGGATTTCTTTCATCTTTTATTTCTTTCATCACATTCCCAGTGGGTCAGAAGTTTACATACACTCAATCAATATTTGGTAGCAATGTCTTTAAATTGTTTTGGGTAGCCTTCCACAAGCTTCCCACAAGAAGTTGGGTGAATTTTGGCCTATTCCTCCTGACAGAGCTGGTGTAACTGAGTTAGGTTTATAGGCCCCCTTGTTTGCACACGCTTCTTCAGTTCTGCCCACAGATTTTCTATGGGATTGAGGTTAGGGCTTTGTGATGGCCACTCCAATACCTTGACTTTGTTGTCCTTAAGCCATTTTGCCACAACTTTGGAAGTATGCTTGAGGTCATTGTCCATTCGGAAGACCCGTTTGCGACCAAGCTTTAACTTCCTGACTGATGTCTTGAGATTTTGTTTCGATAATATCCACATAATTTTACATCCTCATGATGCCATCTATTTTGTGAAGTGCACCAGTCCCTCCTGCAGAAAAGCACCCCCACAACATGATGCTGCTACCCCCTTGTTTCACGGTTGGGATGGTGTTCTTCGGCTTGCAAGCCTTCCCCTTTTTCCTCCAAACATAACTATTGTCATTATGGAAAAACAGTTCTATTTTTGTTTCATCAGACCAGAGAACATTTCTCCAAAAAGAACGATCTTCTTCCCCATGTGTAGTTGCAAACCGTAGTCTGTTTTTTTTTATGGCAGTTTTGGAGCAGTGGCTTCTTCCTTGCTAAGCGGCCTTTTAGGTTATGTCGATATAAGACTCATTTTACTGTGGATATAGACACTTTTGTACCTGTTTCCTCCAGCATCTTCACAAGGTCCTTTGCTGTTGTTCTGGGATTGATTTGTACTTTTCGCACCCAAGTACGTTCATCTCTAGGAGACAGAACGTGTCTCCTTCCTGAGCGGTATGATGGTTGCGTGGCCCCATGGTGTTTATACTTGTGTACTATTCTTTGTACAGATGAACGTGGTACCTTGAGGCATTTGGAAATTGCTCACAAGGCTGAACCAGACTTGTGGAGGTTTCCAATTTATTTTCTGAGGTCTTGGCTGATTTCTTTTGATTTCCCAATGATGTCAAGCAAAGAGGCACTAGGTTTGAAGGTAGTCCTTGAAATACATCCACAGGTGCACCTCAAATTGACTCAGATTATGTCAATTAGCCTATCAGAAGCTTCTAAAGCCAAGACATAATTTTCTGGAATTTTCCAAGCTGTTTAAAGGCACAGTCAACTTAGTGTATGTAAACTTCTGACCCACTGGAATTGTGGTACAGTGAATTATAAGTGAAATAATCTGTCTGTAAACAATTGTTGAAAACATTACTCGTATCATGCACAAAGTAGATGTCCTAATCAACTTGCCAAAACTATAGTTTGTAAACAAGAAATTTGTGGAGTGGTTGAAAAACGAGCTTTAATGACTCCAACCTAAGTGTATGTAAACTTCCAACTTCAACTGTATGTGCAGTCACTGTGGATGACTTCCTCAATGCACTTATTGAAAAAGCCAGTGACTGATGTGGTGTACTCCTCAATGCCATCGGAAGAATCCCGGAACGTATTCCAGTCTGTGCTAGCAAAACAGTCCTGTAGTTTAGCATCTGCTTCATCTGACCACGTTTTTATAGACAGTCACTGGTGCTTCCTGCTTTAATTTGAGCTTGTAAGCAGGAATCAGGAGGATAGAATTCTGGTCAGATTTGCCAAATGGAGGGCAAGGGAGAACTTTGTACGCGTCTCTGTGTGTGAAGTAAAGGTGATCTTGAATTGTTTGCCATCTGGTTGTGCATTTAACATGCTGATAGAAATGAGGTAAAACTGATTTAAGTTTTCCTGCATTAAAGTCCCCGGCCACTAGGATCACAGCCTCTGGGTGAGCGGTTTCCTGTTTGCTTATTTCCTAATACAGCTGACTCAGTGGGGTCTTAGTGCCAGTCTGTGGTGGTAAATCAACAGCCACGAAAAAAATAGATGAAAATTCTCTTGGCAAATAGTGTGGTCTACAGCTTACAATGAGATACTCTACTTCAGGAGAGAAAAATCTAGAGACTTCCTTAGATTTCGTGCACCAGCTGTTGTATACAAATATACACAGACCGCCCCCTCTTGTCTTGTATTGTTCTGTCTAGCCGGTGCACCTTATACCTCGCTAGCTGAATGTTTTACATGTCGTCATTCAGCCACGATTCGGTGAAACATAAGATGTTACTGTTTTTGATGTCCCGTTGGTAGGATATTCGTACTTCGTCTAATTTATTGTCCAATGATTGTACATTGGCAAGTAATATTGATGGTAAGGGCAGATTTCCCACTCGCCGTTGGCGAATCCTTACAAAGCACCCCGCCCTGTGTCCTCTATACCTGATTCTCTTTCTATTGCCAATGACGGGGATTTCGGCCTTGTAGGGTGTCTGAAATACATCCTGTGCGTCCTGCTTGTTGAAGAAAAAATCTTTGTCTCATCCGAGGTGAGTGATCGCTGTCCTGATATCCAGAAGCTCTTTTTTTGCCATAAGATACGGTGGCAGAAACATTATGTACAAAATAAGTTACAAATAATGCCAAAAAAACACATAATTGCACAATAGGTTAGTCGCCCGTAAAGCGGCTGCCATTTCTTCTGGCGCCATCTTCACATATGTTATTTGTATATATTTTTATTCTTATTAGTAATTTACAGTCAGTGCATTCAACCAAGATTGATTAAAAAAACACAGCACAGTCATAGCAAGTCATAGCAAGTTCTGTAACCATTAATGAAAATGTTGCTGTAGTTATTAATTACACATTGGTCTTACATGTTTTTGTAAATACAGCAATATATCTTATGACATACAGTATCTCTGACTATCTCTATTTCGTGCCAATACAATGCTACTGAGATATCCACGGTAACTTGATGCCAGAGCAATGAAACACAATACTGTAAAAGTGACTATTAAACTGTAAGAAAATGATTTCTACTGTATTTTACTGTAATTAAAAGGGATTAGAGCTAGCAGGTTGTCTGTAGGCATTTGCATATGACAGTATATTAATGAATACTAGGTGTTTTATATCAGTTCCTCTTCTAGAGGCCTAAACAAAGGCTTCCAAACTGGCCATGATTACGGGGCAAAATATAACAAATGGACACAAGGTAATATTCAACCATTAAAAGGTGTCAGACCCGCTATCCCTCTGATCTGTTTCCTATATGGGTAGTTGCCATATGGCCAAAACAAAAGTCGAAAAATAATTTCCTTTAAAATGTAGGTTAAAAAAAATAGAGTTACAATAAACTGTCTAAACAACTCAAAATGTTACATGGCCAGCTTCTATTTTGAGTTTATATCCAATTGAATGAACCATTTAATGCAAATGTAGAAAGCAAAAAGGGCTTGTAATTATTATTTTTATTTTATATATCTAGTGGCATGAGATTACTATGTTTCAATTAAAAATTACGTTGAGCCTTGAATTTGTCCTCTGGTGTGACATTACACTTAATGGTAATGTAAAGGTTTTAATGATTCCCAAATAGACAAGACACATTTTTTTTTCATTACTTAGTTAATTCTGTCTTTAAAACAGTAATCATATTCTTGGATTTAAAATGAAAAACACATTATTTCCTTGTTTAATTAAATCAAATCAAATGTTATTTGTCACATGCATATGTTTAGCAGATGTTATTGTGGGTGTAGCGAAATGCTTGTGTTTCTAGCTCCAACAGTGCAGTAATATCTAACAAGTAATATCTAACATATTTCACAACAATACACACAAATCTAAAGTAAATAAACAGAATTAAGACAATATAAATATTTGGATGCGCAATGTCAGAGTGGCATAGAATAAGATACAATAGAATATGATAGAAAAAACTGTATACATATGAGATGAGAAATGCAAAATATGTCAACATTATTAAAGTGACTCGTGTTCCATTATTAAAATGGCCAGTGATTTCAAGTCTATGTATATAGGGCAACAGCCTCTCTGTGTTAGTGATGGCTGTTTAACAGTCTGATGGCCTTGAGATAGAAGCTGTTTTCAGTCTCTCGGCCCCAGCTTTGATGTACCTGTACTGACCTCGCCTTCTGGATGATAGCGGGGTGAACAAGCAGTGGCTCGGGTGGTTGTTGTCCTTGCTGATCTATTTGGCCTTCCTGTGACATTGGGTGCTGTAGGTGTCCTGGAGGGCAGGTAGTTTGCCCCGGTAATGCGTTGGGCAGACTGCACCAGCCTCTGGAGAGCCCTGCGGTTGTGGGCAGTGCAGTTGCCATACCAGGTGGTGATACAGCCCGACAGGATGCTCTTAATTGTGCATCTGTAAAGGTTTGTGAAGGTTTAGGTGCCAAGACAAATTTATTCAGCCTCCTGAGGTTGAAGAGGTGCTGTGTCGCCTTCTTCACCACACTGTCTGTTTGGGTGGACCATTTCAGTTTGTCAGTGATGTGTACGCCAAGGAACTTGAAGCTTTCCACCTTTTCCACTGCGGTCCCGTCGATGTGGATAGGGGGGTGCTCCATCTGCTGTTTCCACAATCAACGATCAGCTCCTTTGTTTTGTTGACGTTGGGTGAGAGGCTATTTTTCTGGCACCACACTCCCAGGCACCTCAACTCCTTCCTGTAGGTTATCTCGTCATTGTTGGTAATCAGGCCTACTGCTGTTGTGTCGTCTGCAAACTTGATGATTGAGTTGGAGGCGTGCGTTTCCACGCAGTCATTGGTGAACAGGGAGTACAGGAGGGGGCTGAGCACGCACCCTTATGGGTCCCCAGTGTTGAGGTTCAACACTGTGGTGTTGAATGCTGAGCTGTAGTGAATGAACAGCATACATAGGTATTCCTCTTGTCCAGATGGGATAAGGCAGTGTAAAGTGCGATACCAGTTGCATCGTCTGTGGATCTATTGGGGCTGTAAGCAAATTGAAGTGGGTCTAGGGTGTCAGGTAAGATAGAGGTGATATGATCCTTGACTAGTCACTCAGAGCACTTCATGATGACAGAAGTGAGTGCTATGGGGCAATAGTCATTTTGTTCAGTTACCTTTGCTTTCTTGGGTACAGGAACAATGGTAGACATCTTGAAGCATGTGTGGACAGCAGACTGGGATAGGGAGAGATTGAATATGCTAACCAAGTGTCTTGCAATTACATTTTAGGTAAGATACACAGTTATTTCACTGAGCCTATGTAAAAAGCAATTATCTTACTTGCTAAACAATTAATTTAACATTTTATCCAAGATACAGTAACTCATTGTCACACCGACGGACAATACACAATAGGCAGTCAAATGTTATTGTTAAGATATAATTAATGACACTTTCAGAAGTTTCTGACCACGATACAAATGCTTCTAAAAAATCAGTTCTAAACATCAGTAATGGATCCTCATTAAAGAATTTGAAGTGTACTCATTCCAATTACAAGGACTTCCCGAATCGGAAGTGGATCATTTGTGTACCTGCTGCTTTCCTTGGATGTGGTAGCCGTATCTCAGGCTCCCTCTCCAGAATCAAACCCTGATTCCCCGTTACCCATGGTCACCATGGTAGGCACAGAAACTACCATCGGAAGTTGATGGGGCAGACAATCGAATGATATGCCTATATGCCTATATGGGTTTTGGGTCTGAAAAATGCATGTCCCCGAAGGTCAACAATTGTTGGCATATCTTAGCACTAGAATTGACACAGTTATCAAAGTAATATTTGAGCAATAAATGGAACCTTAACTGATTTAATGAGCCATTCACATTTTCACTGTACCGGCCGTGTGTACTAAGACTTGCATGGTTTAATCTTTGGGACAAGAATATGGCATAATCACCAGTTAGAGCAGGGGGGAACCAAAAGAGGCACAGCTGATTTGGCCCTCTCAAGATGGATCACTTATGTCAATTAGAGGAGTGAAACTGGTAGGACAGACAGAGAGGGACCAAGGGGAGGGATGGTCTAATGCAAGGAGTGAGAACCAGGAATAGGTGTACCACAGCCCCCAATATGTGCCTGCACCATCACTGGGGCCACGTAAAATAACTAGATCCTCCCCAGAGGGCAGAGACAGACCCAGAGGTCACCAGAGCAATGTTCACCTGCCGAGAGTGAGAAACCAGGCCTGGGATAATGAAAACATAAATATTGCTTTCAGAATCACTTAAAATGATCAAAAATGCAACAGGATACTAATAGGTCTCATGCAAATAAGTGTTATTTGATGAAAAATAAGTCTAAAAAGGTAATTATTCAAGTTTATTAATTGGTTATGTTCTCTGGAGTGACAGCTACTTCCTCTGGCATGACACACCAAGGGAAAAAAGCTGTCAAACCATTGGACATCTCCGGCTGTATGGTCCATTTTGGGGCTTATTGATAACAGTAAGCTTTCCATATGATTTCACCACAACAAGTTTTCATTGCTTTTTTATACTTCAATTGTCAAAAAAAAAAAATCTTATTTGTAATATACCTGTATATACACATTCAAACTGCATCATACCAAAGAACTTAGAAACTGACCCCTTTTATGGTAATGGCAGAAAAGTGCCACATTTTGATAAATATTTATCATAAAGCTTTTACAGTCTGGTCAGGCCATGTGCTCCAGCCATGTCTTCAGTGCTTACTCATTGCAAGATAACTGTCCCTACCACAAAGGTGCCCAAATGCTGGCTCATTATTTAATCACAGAATTGTGTCACACCAAGTGGACATTGCTTTTATGGACAAAATGTAATCAATCAAAACTATTTGGAAATACCATGAATAGACTTGAGGACTATTGTTATTTTAAATAAACTTCTGTGTTATAACTAAAAGATTAGGTGAAGGGAATTGTATTCATTAAAATAAATTTTATAATAATTACTTAAAATCAAAGCTCCTCAACCTTACCTGGGACAGTCACACCATTGGACAATTGTCATGTTTGGTTCCAAATTGTAAGAAAACGAATAATACACTGCATGAATGTACTTATGATCCAAGTTAAAAAATATATAAAAACTTTTAGTATTATATCAATTTTTTTGCCAATTTAGGTTCAGTTAAATTTGTGTTTGCCATCATGGACAAAAAAGGGGTGTCACCACTACCTATATACCTTTAATTACTAGGGGACTACTATCATATATAATTTTACATGCTGTAAATTATGTACGTGATTGGATAACATTTGCTTTGAAGATTCCGCCATGCTTGCTGTGTTCTTTGTTTAGAGAGATCTAAGTGGGAAACTCAGAGTTGGGGATGGAATATTAACAGTGGGAGGGCGTTCAAGTGGGTTTTCCGAGTCGTATGCGGGTATTTATGAAATGTACAGATGTTATGAATGTGGCTGATGGCCATACTGTTGGCCTTGCAGTGGGTGGAGGAAGTTAAGCCAGAAAGAGTAGTTATTTGCTCTGATTCATGTGCAGTGCTAAGGAGTCTTCAGTCCTTTATATCACGTAGCAAACAATACCTACTTTATGAGGTGATAGAAACCCATGCCAGGAGTAAATAAATGGGTATATAGATAATATTTACATGGCTCCCCAGCTCATGTGGGATTGGAGGGGAATGAGGCAGTTGGCGTACTGGCTAAACAAGTACTAAGTAGTTGGGATGTTGATGTGGTAGTTTCAATGAGCAAGGCAGAGGCAAAAATCATGATATGGACAGTGATGGTGGAGAAATGTCAGGAGCAGTAGAATAGAGATACTAAGGAAAGGCATTTATTTCAAGTACAGATGAAAGTTGGGGAAGGGAGAACAGCAGGAAGGGACAGAAGAGAGGAGGCTATATTTACAAGATTAAGGGTGAGACACAGCCAGTTGAATAAGACCGTACATGTGATAGGAAAGTATCCAACGGGAAAATGTGAGTATTGCCAGGAAACAGAGACAGTGGAGCATGTATTGATACAGTGTGGACATTATTGGAGGGAAAGGGGGAGGATGAGATCTAGTATGAGGGAGAAGGGGATACAGGAAATTAGTTTAAAGAGTATATTGAGTAGAACGTCATTAGATATAGTCTCAAATATTTTGTTATCTTTTTTAACTTAAGAGCAACGGGGCTGACAGGTAGAATTTCGTTTCTCCGTCTCTGGCCCACACTCCAGTAAAGTAGGTGGCGGTAATGCAACATAACGTTGGATGCCAACCGCCGATAAACCCCACCAAAGAAGAAGAAGTACGAACGCTGCATAATGTCTACGTCATATCAAGCTTGCGCAACCGTAGTATACCCTTCACTTTTCACTGAGTTTTTTGGTCTGGCCTGTTCAGTTGTGTCGCAGTATTTCGTGTTTCTTCGACTGTTTTTGAGGATAACTTTGATTTCGGTAAGTAGTGTAAGTTAACTTGTATGCTGACGGTAGTAGTATCTAGCTAATACAATAAAGTTTATTTGACGCCTACGCAAGTTTGCTAACTTTAGCAATTATGCTAGCTAGCTAACGTTTGCTATTTAACTCTGTCAATCATGCCTGCATTGTAGTTAGCTATGTCTTCACAGCAGTAGTTTGCTAGTTCGTCTTGCAGATGTTCAGTATTTGTTTATTTGCAGTTCAATTCGTCAGTAACTAACTAGCTAGCTAACTGGCCATGCATGGATTGCGTCTCCGAGGCCAGCCGACGGGCCTTTAGCTAGGTAACGCATAGCCAGCAGATCCGACCCCCTTTCATTCAGTTAACTAGGGTCGGAAAGCATTCCTGTGTCTAAGACACGGCAGTAGCAGGCGAGATATGGCATGTAAAACGTACCTCAATCCATGGATGTACACCGAATGCAGGGGGGAAGTAGATATACTTTCTTACCGGTGTGGGACACTCAAGTGCAAACATGCTTATTTTTTTTTCATACTACAAAAATTACAAGGTAGCCTACTCTGCTGACACTGACAAACATCAATAACAACTGTTGTCTGATCCATGTAATTTGCCAACGAAAAGGGGAGAACCAAATACAATATGAGATCCACCTAATCTGGGGGTGGAAATTATTGTCCAAAAACAATAAATGCCACAGACCCAATGACAAAGACAGTGAATATGCAACTCGCCAGTGTTCCAATGTTCTCCGCTGGTGAAGATAAGTTGGGCTACTGTCCGCACAATTAAGTTAAGAAATGTAATACCTTTAAGACAGATTTGAGTCTTTTTGTTGTCATCTCTTTATAGCAATAGCCAAGTTTTTTCTGTGATTCTATTTTTAAATATTGCGATATCCCTGGCTGGGTCTCTTTGCTTTTCACTGACTGTCGCACTTAAACAATCATCTGTTTGGTAATTGCAGGCCCTTCTGACTGTAGGCTGTGATGTAAATGTAACCTTTATTTAATTAGGCAAGTCTTAAGAACAAATTCTTATTTACAATGATGGCCAAACCGGGATGACGCTGGGCCAATTGTGCACCGCCCTAATGGACTCCCAATCATGCCTGGTTGTGATACAGCCTGGAATCAAACCATGGTGTTTGTAGTTAAGCCTTTAGCACTGAGATGTGGTGCCTTAGACTGCTTGGCCACTCGGGAGCCCCCAATGTAAAACAATCCACATGCTTTTTAAGTTAATGATGTTCTGTGGCCAAATCATGCTTTCTGTTGTATCCTATTTTGAATTATTGTATTTATTTCTGTAAAGACAGGAGTAAGCTAATTGGGCTATATACTTTTGGAAATTTATTTCAATATACTTTAGGGAAAGCTTCCCCTAGTCTTATGGACACACAACCAGTCATGACGTTTTCATCTGATTGCCAAACAAAGATGCTCCTGTAGGCTACCCGCACACATTTGTCCACTCACAAAATAATTTCAGCATTCAAATACAAACTGCACCTGTGATTTGAAGACTGGGAAGAGACATCTGTTACAAAACACCTACGTGTATTGTAATGATATTCTGTGATTGTCATTAGGCCTACACTTGTAGCCTGAAATGATGCATCCACTGTTGTCCATGTACGCCTCGGTCTTGGCTACTCACCTCTGCCTTGTCCGCGAGCGTCTCGGCCACTCATCTCCCGCTGACAAAATTTAAGTGTTCTCTTCAAACCACAGCGCAATTTGGTCTCCAGTCAATTCGCAAATGTTCATGTGGCTGACATGCAGTGATGATAAATAATTGTGTAATAGCCTATAGTTTTTGGACATGTATTAATTGTTATAGGCTAACGTTTTACCGGGACAGCGTACCCCCACTATTTATTTTGCATGGACGCTGTACCAGAGCGTACCGCCTTTTGCCCCTGGTCCCATAATCACAACTGTTACACAGAGAAGATTGAACGACTTTGTTCACAAGTAAACTGACATTTTTTGTCCTCCTTTAGCTAGCAGAAACAACAGCAGCCATTATGAAATGGCACATCCCGTTGAACAACAACTGAGCTGATTCCAAAATGGCACCTGTGGCTTCTGCTACCTAGATTCGGGCCAAAAAGGATTGTTTTCCTGAAAAACGTAGCAATCGTTCAGATGTAACAGACAATTCGGAGTACAACACATTTTTCATCAATGGATTGAGGTACTTTTCCCAAGCCATGTCTTGTGCCGGCTCCGTGGTGTCTTAAATACACATGAATGCTGTCCGACCCTAGTACAGCTGTAAGCAAGCGGATTGGATCTGCTGGCTAAGTAAAGCAACAAACATTAGCTAATCTTTCAGCTATAGTATAATCTTCTCTCTGTCTCATTCAGGGTGTCTTTTTATGAGTAATCAAAAGATTCAGAAGCCAACGCTTACAGGCCAGCGTTTTAAAACTAGGAAGAGAGGTGGGTGTAAACTGAATATTGATATCATGACTGGTCAATTGCTGTTATGATTTGTCTCTAATGAATGCATTGATCTTTCAACAGATGAAAAGAAGGTGTTTGACCCTACTCAGTTTCAGGAAACCATTGTACAAGGTTTGAACCAAACTGGCAGTGATCTGGACGCTGTTGCGAAATTTCTTGATGCCTCTGGTGCCAAGCTTGACTACCGCCGCTATGCTGAGACGCTCTTCGATATCCTGGTGGCTGGCGGAATGCTGGGTAAGGATGGAATAGAATGCTGGGAAAGGATGTAATTAGAGGTCGACCGATTATGATTTTTCAATACCGATACCGATTATTGGAGGACCAAAAAGGCCGATACAGAGTAATCGGCCAATTTTTTAAACATTTCTTTTAATTTTTTAAATGTATTTTTAATTTGTAATAATGACAATTACAACAATACTGAATGAACACTTATTTTAACTTTACATAATACACCAATAAAATCAATTTAGCCTCAAATAAATAATGAAATGTTCAATTTGGTTTAAATAATGAAAAAACAAAGTGTTGGAGAAGAAAGTAAAAGTGCAATATGTGCTATGTAAGAAAGCTAACGTTTCAGTTCCTTGCTCAGAACATGAGAACATATGAAAGCTGGTGGTTCCTTTTAACAGGAGTCTTCAATATTCCCAGGTAAGAAGTTTTAGGCTGTAGTTATTATATTATATTATCCCTCTATACCATTTGTATTTCATTAACCTTTGACTATTGGATGTTCTTATAGACACTTTAGTATTGCCAGTGTAACAGTATAGCTTCTGTTCCTCTCCTCGCTCCTATCTGGGCTCGAACCAGGGACACAACGACAACAGCCACCGTCGAAGCAGCGTTACCCATGCAGTGTAAGGGAAACAACCACCCCAAGGCTCAGAGCGAGTGACGTTTGAAATGCTATTAGCGCTCGCTAACTAGCTAGCCATTTCACTTTGGTTACACCAGCCTCATCTCGGGAGTTTATAGGCTTGAAGTCATAAACAGCGCAATGCTTGACGCACAACGTAGTGCTGCTGGCAAAACGCACGAAAGTGCTGTTTGAATGAATGTTTACGCACCTGCTTCTGCCTACCACCGCTCAGTCAGATACTTGTATGCTCAGTCAGATTATATGCAATGCAGGACACGCTAGATAATATCTAGTAATATCATCAACCATGTGTAGTTAACTAGTGATTATGATTGATTGTTTTTTATAGGATAAGTTTAATGCTAGCTAGCAACTTACCTTGGCTTACTGCATTTGCGTAACAGGCAGTCTCCTTGTGGAGTGCAACGAGAGAGAGGCAGGTCGTTATTGCAATGGACTAGTTGACTCTAGTTAACCGTTCCTAGGCAGTCATTGAAAATAAGAATGTTCTTAACTGACTTCCTTAGTTAAATAAAGATATAAAAAAAATATTTAAATCGGCCCCCAAAAAACGATTTTCGATTGTTATGAAACCTTGAAATCGGCCATTCCGATTAATCGGTCGACCTCTAGATAGAATGTTGGTGTAAGGATGGGGAAGAATAGAATGCCGGGAAAATAATATAATTTTGGTGATAGAATGAATAAATGTGTGTGACAGTCTGTATAATAACTTTCTCTTTTTATTCTTGTTCAGCCCCAGGAGGTACCTTGTCAGATGACTTGACCCGTACGGAGTTCTGTCTGTTTACAGCACAAGAAGACCTGGAGACCATGCAAGCATATGCTCAGGTACACTTGTGCAATAGTGTTTGTTTTTGGTTTAATAATAAAGAGCTGAATATGATAATACCTTGACTTGCTAGCAGTATTAGTAGTGGTGCTTCAAACCCCTTTCCCTTTTTTACTGACAGAAAAGTTTGATTATGATAAGTGTGCTAGAGTTTTGATTGACATTGGGCTGTTTTTAGAGATCTGATTTAATTTTCCCATCCGATACCTAGGTTTTCAACAAGCTTATCAGGCGTTACAAGTACCTGGAGAAAGGGTTTGAAGAGGAGATCAAGAAGGTGAAGGCATTGTTGATTGTCGTCTTGAGCAACGTTGTTCAAGATGTGACTCGCTCTCTTATCTGTTGGATCATTCAACCGTAAACCAGTTATTCAACTCATTGATGTTCCCCAAATTACATCCATAGGGTGCTGGTAAAAATGAGTGCACTGTAAAGGGAATAGGGTGCTATTTGAGATGCAGTCTTGATAGATGTCAGAATGGATAACATTTTTGATCCTGGCATCATTATAGAATATGCAATTCTTTCAACTTATGTTCAATAATGTTATCTAGTCCAAAGTGCTGCATTCTATCCAAACCGTATACTCCTGTCTTTGGTGAATATGCAATTTAAGTTTGCTAAGGATGGAATAGAATTGCATTCTGTTCTTATACCAGCATTCTATTGTATTCCATTCCAGGTTTCAGTGTTTGAGTTTCCCTCTTGTTCTTCTCTCCTGTGCAGTTGCTGCTATTCCTGAAGGGATTCACTGAATCTGAGCGCAACAAGCTGGCCATGTTGACTGGCATCCTGCTGGCCAATGGCAACATCTCAGCATCTATCCTCAATAGCCTCTACAATGAGAACCTCGTCAAAGAAGGTGTGCAGCAGTGCCAGCTCAATGGGGCAGGCTTCTGCTACAAACGTTAAAGGGATAGTATGAGATTTTATCTACTTACCCAGAGTCTGGTGAACTCATGGAGGCCATTATGTTTCTGATTGGTTCTTGAAACTACCTCTTAACTTCCTTCATACTGGACACAGAGTCCATCGCTTTAAGCCTGGTCCTGAACAAAAAATTACTTTCAATAGATTCTCCATTGATCATTATTTAAAAAAAATCTAGGAATAGATTTAATCTGTCTGGAAAACCAGCCTGTATGCTTACAAGCGCATCTCCAGTTACTTTATTACTTAAATTAAACGTTGCGTACGTTCACTGTAACGTGAATTTACGAAGGGCATAATTATGGTTTTGTCTCATACAACAGTCCTTGTGTCTGAAGTTGCTTAATTTCTGTTTTTACAGGGAGGACTTGTAGAATCGTGTCCTGCGGTATTTGGCTTTTCACCTGGTAGGCACTAGGCCTAAAATATGGTTAACCCTTATTTTTTTACCCAGGTGTCTCTGCAGCCTTTGCTGTGAAACTTTTCAAATCCTGGATCCATGAGAAAGATATCAACTCTGTGGCAGGAAGTCTCCGCAAGGTCGGCATGGATAATAGACTTTTGGTGAGTGAGACCACCAATCATGTGGGTGATGTCCTATCCAAAACCATGCTTGTTTTCTTTTGGTCAGTGTAATACAATCATTGTGTAGCAGGGAAGTTAAGAATGGGCAGCTCTCCTGGGAATACGAGGGCTGTATCTCAATTTGTCTATCTCCTCGCCGCCTCAACTGTATTGAAGGAGAAGATCCAAGGTCGATCCCCTTTGACAATCTTTCCAATCGGTTTTGAGGGGGAGTTATGAGAGTATGCAAGGAATTGAGGAAATATTAATTGAGAGCCAAGGGGAAGCCTTCTCAGTTGGACAGTGCTTAATCATAAAGATACAATGTAATAGTATTTGTTCTATTTAATTCTGTGATGTAAAGCCTGTTTCTCCACCTTGTGTTTTGCAGGAGCTGTTCCCTGCCAACAAGCGGAGCTGTGAGCATTTCTCTAAGTACTTCACAGACGCCGGTCTCAAAGAGCTGTCGGACTTTGCCAGGAACCAGCAGGCCATAGGGTCCCGTAAGGAACTTCAGAAGGATCTCCAGGAACAAATGGAACGCGGGGACCCTTTCAAAGACGTGAGTCCAAAGTCTGGGTCTATGCTGATTGCTGGAGAAGTACTCCACTGGTTGAGTTCCCTACCCTTAACCCTTAAAGGGTGCAATTGCTCTCATTCTCCCTTCTGAATTTAGAAGCATTGGGTTGGTGTTAGCATGAGGAGTAAATTTGAGCACGCTTGGTGTAGAAAATTGGATCACAGCCTTGGTCTGTGTTGATGAAGGACATTGTTTGATTATGATACCTAATTGTGGTAGCATGGGATGCAGATGAAATGCCCAATAACCAGAAGCAGTTGTTCCTTACTTACTGACCTACTTTCCTGTCATCCTTTCCCTCCAGATCATTGCATCAGCCAGGGAGGAGATGAAAAAGAACAACATCTCAGAGCAGACCATGATTGGCATCGTGTGGACCAGTGTTATGAGCTATGTGGAGTGGAACAAGAAAGAGGAACTGGTCACAGAACAAGCCATCAAGCACTTGAAGGTGAGCTGGGTGGTTTACACTGATTTCAGAGCCGTCACTTTCCCCCGTTGTGACGGGATTGAGTGTCATTTTTTGCCACTAGTTTTCATGACTCAACAAAACACCTCCTTTCTCTCCACCTCTCTGCAGCAATACAGCCCCTTGTTGAAGGCTTTCACATCCCAGGGAGCCTCTGAGATCCTGCTGCTCGTGAAGATGCAGGAGTACTGCTACGACAACATCCACTTCATGAACTCCTTCCAGAAGATTGTGGTGCTGCTCTACAAAGGTAACTGCACGGGTAGAAGGAGCAGCTGATATCTTGGGTTAGTTACCAGTATCTTTGGTAAAAGTGATGCCTCTCTGCTTAGCACTCAGCATTAAGAAGATGGATTGAGGGAAAGGACCTGCAACAGACTAGCTTCCTGTCCAGGGAGTGTGTTTGTTCATCAAGCTGCCTTATGCTACAGAAACAGGAGACGGGCTCCTGAGCCTTATGGGTTGTTCTGGCTTGGACAGGGCTTACTTATACAAAGGTAAATGAGATCAGGGAATAGCGTTGTCTGCCGCCTTAGTCCTTGTTTCCTCAATCCCTATCAAAGCTCATTGGAGGAGGATGTCTGAGAGAGGGACCTTGGACACTTGTATCCATTGAGCAATGATCCTATCTTCTGATCCTTTCTGAATGACCCTGGATTCAGACAGTAGCAACCAAAACCTTCCCGCTGCGCTTATCAAAGCGGGATCTGGATTAACTACCATTAAAAGTATGTTCCTATTCCGGCTAGCCCATCTGAACCCACCAGAAAATATTGTAGGGACAGTGGTCATTTTTCTATTGGTGTGTCTTCTTCCAAATATAAGAGGGGGAGAGGTGAGACATATGTATGCTTTCACTTGCTGAAGAAGCAGATTTTGCTGTTAATGTGTGAATGCAAGGTGAGTGACATGAGAGAATGTTTTTCTGTTGCCTAACAGATTCACATCAAAACTTTGTATTTTGGCACAATTGTCTTTGTCAAGTGGCTATAACTGCATCTTCATGCAGTTGTAATTTTCATGTTGATGTATTTTTCCCAGCGGATGTTTTGAGTGAGGAGGCCATTCTTAAGTGGTACACAGAAGCCCATGTTGCCAAAGGAAGGAGTGTGTTCCTGGAACAGATGAAAAAATTTGTGGAGTGGCTCAAGAACGCAGAGGAAGGTGAGCATGGCTTACATTTGACGTTAGTCAGGTAATTTAGCAGGAAATCGTATCCAGCGCCACTGAAAATCAATGAATTCAACTAGCTCATGTGGTTATAAAAAACATCAAAAATCCTCTAGTCCCTGTGGTTTTGTCTGTATTCGCCATAGCACCGTATTCTGTTCATGCAGTTGACTTGAATCTCTTTTCCCAGAATCTGAGTCCGAGGAGGACGAGGCTGCTGACTAACGGACCTCAAGCCAAATCCAAGGCGTCATTTTTTATTTTTTTATAACGTACAGTAGCACCAGGAGCAGTAGAATGTTCTGTTACAGAAGTGCTTGTCCCCTAACCCCTTTTCTTTTTTCTACCTCTTCCACTCCAACCATGATGTATAGATGTAAGGGCTTTTACATTCTGTTCATTCTAAAACTAATAAAGTTTACACTTGTGGATAGCATGAATCATGAATAGTCTCCCTTGAAATTCTTAATGATTCTCCATTTGAAGGGAAAGACATGTTGCCACATTTAACCCCCTAAGGTCGATGTCCGCACCCCTGCAGAAATGTAATTGGCATATTAATAAGAAAATCCCCATAGAAATCTGTCAGTTTAAGCTGGGGGGGTCACTATCTGTTCCATGTAGTGAATCTGTTATTCAATGTGTTTACGTATGGGCTAATGACTTAAAATGTTTCATTAAATCATTTTACATGATTTGTTTGATACTTCAAGTGATCTTCAAAATCAAATGGCAAAATTATCATTATGACCTTAAAGCAATTTCATATAGATTAGATTTAATATTGGTTGTTTTTATAATTTCTTTACACTATCAATTAGTCTTTTTAAAATAAAGTTTAGTACTGGTATTCAGTGTTGGTGTAATTACTCTGAGATTGTGTCATTCTGAATAGTGTAATTTACTCATGAGGCTTCTGAAATGACCCTCAACAGCAGTTATGGAAAGTTGGGGTTCAGAGATATTGATGTAAGTATGAAATGAGTGATTTAAAAGGATGGATTATGTTAGTGTACATTATTTTAATAATGGGCAATTCCATGGTGACCGTGACAGACACATTTTAAAATGTCTGTCAAACAAAAACCAATGATTGCAAAGTTAAACAAACCATACCACTGCATGCACAAGGACTACTTTTAACAATTTCCACTCAACATTTTACCAACACACATTTACTTGGAACAGTGCAGAGTTTGGTTCGAAACAGAATGATGGTTTGTGCAGATCCCTTACCCATCCCTTTCATATGATTCATGCTCATACACATGCAATATTAACCTAACCTACATGTAATCCAAAGTACCTGGAAAGACTAACATTGCACTACATACCTTGAAGTTCACAAGGAGCAACATTATTCACGGTGTACAAAACAACGATCCAACTTTCACTTTAAAAGGCAATTATGGCTCAGTCAAGCATGATGAAAACAAGGGGATGAGACTAATTCAAAGCCCAACATAAACACTTGAATATTACCTACTGTAGGAGGTCGAGGCAGTGAAAAACAAGTAATTTAGAACAAAATACATGTATTTAGTGGAACACTTTTCTTTAGTTCTCAAAGCTCTACTGAGGAAAAATAAACAATTATATACAATAAAAACCCATTTGGAATAAAGGCAGGGGAAATGGCAATAGTGGGCTAGGTGCTAAATACTGTTTTGATTGGGACTGTAGAAGTGGGATTTAATGCCAGTTTTAAAAGTTCAGGGTAATTGTGAGGCTGTCGTCAGGTGGTCAGGAAGAGCATTCCACAGGTAAGGGTCAAGGGAGCAGTAGGCTCGGTCACCCATAGTTCAGAGATGTGTCTTGGGGACTTAGCGCTTTAGAGAGAGGCTGGAGCGAAGAGTTTGACGTGGCTCGGTGTTTGAGATGAGGTCGCTTATGTAGGTGGGGCTCATTCCATTTAAGGCTTTACATACAAGCATGAGGATTTTGGAGTCGATCCTGTAATTGACCGGTAGCCAGTGGAGTTAGGCCAGGATCGGGCGATGTGGTCTGACTTCTTGGTCCTGGCAGCACTGCTCTGCGTTAAATGGAGCCTCTAGTGATTTGGCTGGGAGGCCACCCAAATAGCGCATTGCCGTAGTTAGTCAGAGAGAAGATGTTGTGGTTGAGTTTATCTGCGTATGACAGCAATTTCGATAGAAAAACATATATATATATATATATATTTTTTATGAATCCCCTGGCATGGTGGGTAATGTTGAGGCAAGACAGTTAACAGACTGGGGGGTTGTCGAGATCTCAATTAGCAAGACACTTTATTCTGGGTCACTGAGTAAAGTTACTCCTACAGGTTTTGATTGAATGAATGAATTAAACAAATACAGTCTGTATACTCTGTGGTGCATTGAACAAGCAGGGAACCTCTCACCATGCGGACCTGGAACTGGCCATCCTTGACTTGTTTTTCCAGCCTGCAGAACAACTTCATGTTTTTTATGTACTGTAGTAGGGTATTGTATGTTTGAAGCCCCATGCATGCTTTCACCTCAAGCCACAAACAGGCTACAACAATAAAATAAAGATCGGGGAAAGCAGATTTGTTCCACTGCTTTTGAATCAATAGTTACAGCATTGCATGTTCAGAAACGTTAAATACATTTTTTCTAAATCACCAATAGATGGCAGTATGAGTATGTCTTAAAAACGTGGTCCTCTCTAGTGAAACATAGGATAAATAAACCTATTAAATTGGCTAAAGCTTGAAAGTGCTATCAAAGCTAGGAAGTATTAGACTTTTATTTTTGACCCTAAGGAAGCGTAGCTTTGTTGTTTGCATTTGGGAAGAGTGGCATGCCTGAACAGGGAAGGCACTGTTCTGAGAGAGCTGTGTGTGTGCGCTTGTGTGCGTGTGTGTGTAGCTGAGTAGGCAGCCATGTTGTTGATGGCTGTGATGTCCTCCCACCTCTCTGTACTGCCAACAACACCAGCGACGCCAAGGCAGTGGGACTTTGCTCTGCCTGTCAAGCTGCTGCTGCCTGCCGCAGTCTTGGTAAGCTGTCACAGTGCACTCCCCTCCTCTCTTCCCCTCTCATCACTGTATGTCAGTAGATGCTCTGGTAGTAGTGTAAGTCAAAGGTGTGTGCTGCTGCGAAGGGACCATGCTACTGAATATGCCCTGCATGCAGAAGTTTTCCCTGTCAACTAAAGGAGCCGTTTGTTTCTTAGTACTTGAGCATCTATTTCCCATTGCGAGATGGTCACTAGATGATAACACCTGTTGACTCTTGGCATTCTTTGTCTAGTAATAAGGGACTCTGAGATGAGGGGGACAGAGTTGCCTTGGTGAGTGGATTCTCAGGGGATGTCGGTGTACCCCACTTTATTGCTTGACAGTTAGCCTTGTTCTTGCCAGGCTTTTAGGATTCTCCTAGTCATGATGTGTCTGCAACAGTACGGCATCTAGCTATGCAATACTACTTGATATTGACAACAAATCACTTGAAGAGAGCTATGGATTCCACCATTTCATATTGATGTGGAAAACTCAATCCAAAGATTAAGGCAGAGACTATTTAATTGTATAATAGAACAATCTTTATTCAAGCAGCTGCGAGGGAGATCTGTCTCTTATTTCACAGGGAAGAACTCGATTAGTAAATGGTTCCATGACCCTTATATCGTGAGGTGATAATACAATCATATTGTTACACAACAGTTATTTTATCCAGCAACAGTTCCGGGACACAACGTGTTAGGGTGCAGACATACCAGGAGTCGATGAAAGGCATAACATCACAGTCCAACACAGAACATATCCCCTGAGAAGTTACAACGTCTTACCCCAAATTCTGCCACCACAATATTATAAACAAAAACAACTGCTCATACATAAACAACTGGCAGTTTAGTTTTAGGAAATTGAAACTTAGACATTTCTCTTTTCTTTCTCTGTTGAACTTGCAGCGTGAACTGAATAGAACTCATTGTGCCAAGGGACTTGTGAAAACAATTATTCTGGATTTCACACTGCTGCTTGGTCAATAAACAGACTCAGAATGCAATGCAGAATTCATCTAAATAACACCGTCAGAAAACAGACACACAACACAACCAGGACAGGACTAGTTTGCTAATGACACCACGGTTGAAGGCCTGATAACGAGTCAACCTATAGGGAGGAGGTAACTTAACTGGCATTGTGGTGCCAGGACAATGTCGTGTCTGGAACTATCATTAAATGTGAAGACTGTATATTACCATATCAATTATCAAATGTTTAATTTAATTGCGCAATTAAACTAATCATATAACTAATTAACTAGGAAGTCGGGGCACCACGGGAAAATGTTGTTTATAGAGTGTCAATTTCCCGAAATATAACTCTTCAGATATTTTCATATCTTATCAAAACAGTCACTTATTAATGAATTGTTATTAATACCTCATCAGGTTCTCATTACTGATCGTCACAAACCCTTGGATATCTGCACATACCCTAGCCTAAATAATGAATCAGTGATATACAAATTGGCTTATTTATTTATTAACTAACTAAATAATCACAGAAATATATTACAAACAAACAGTAGATACTGGTTACAAACACAATGCATTGATATGTCCCTAGTGGGCTAAACCGGTATGACATCTTGGATAGACAATGGAAAGGTGTGGGGACAGATAACAGCAGGAAAGACTAAATGGATTCACTACACACATGACAATTATATTAATTGAAAACCTAATCCTTTGCACATGAATGGCCGCTCATTCTGAAAGAAACCGCAATGTACATATTTACGCTTGTATGTCTTGTCTCTCTCTGAAATCGCTGGTCCATCTGCGGAAGAGTCAATCGACAGAAAGTCTCAGGTTGTGTTCATAATGGATATCAGGCGTACCATGTTCTTGTTGCGGCGGTTGTCGGTATTCTCATCCTAGGTTCATGTAATTTCTATCTGCAGACTAGTAATTTTACGTCTAAGATTTGCTCTTATTCTGTAGTGATCGATAGTCTCAGAGTTGAGCCATTTCCAACCGTGCAGCCAACACTACACGCAGTCTGGTTTTCTGGTCTTGTAGTTTTAAACCATTTGTCAGCCATTTAGCCACCGCTACACGCTGACTGGTCTAATGTACATTTCGTCAGGAGTGAGTTTTATACACTTCTGAGAAAAGGGTGGGCCATGGCGCCGACGTAATGTCTGGGCTCATGGGAGTGTGGCCATTGACTAGTTAAAACTTTATAACTAAACAAGTATCTTGTTTAGAAGGCTAACATGACATTACATCTTCTCACAAATAGTTTCATATTCAATCATATATTTTACACAACATTCAGGTAGAAAACTTAAAATGGAGAAATGTCCAAAGCTATCGTTATTCTATGCTACCGTCCTTCTTGATGTCACAAAATAAAACAACTTCGACAGGATTGTTGTTTTTAATACCCACAGACCATTCCCACATTCTCAAAAATATATATATTGTTTAATCCTCCAATTTTGGGGATTAGGAGTTGAACAAAGAGAAGCTCTTTGTTCCATATGTTTCTTTCCCCTCTCTTTCTGCATGACCAATTTATGACCTGTCGTAAAGTCATAAAACTTGTGGTGAGAGAGGGGGGGGCATGATATAGACCCCAAAGGGCCACGTCGTGACAACAACAACCTCTCTCTCAACGTCTGCAAGACAAAGAGGTTGATAGTTGAATTCAGGAAGCAGAGAAGGTAACATGCTCTGAACCACATTGCTAATCACCAACAGATGGCAGTATGAGTATGTCTTAAAAACGTGGTCCTCTCCAGTGAAACATAGGACAAATAAACCTATTAAATTGGCTTTAGCTAGAAAGTGCTATCAAAGCTAGGAAGTATTAGACTTTTCTTTTTGTCCCTAAGGAAGCGTAGCTTTGTTGTTTTTGTTTTGTTAAGTATTTACAAAGAACATGGAGCAATTGGGAGGAAGAGTGGCATGCCTGCACAGGGAAGGCACTGTTCTGAGAGAGCCGTGTGTGTGTGCACTTGTGTGTATGTAGGGTTGCATATTTTGGGGAATATTCAGAGGTGGAAACTTTCCATGAGAATTAACGGGAATATATGGCAATTAACGGAAATATATGCTAATTAATATCAATACCATTTAAATGTAAATGTTTTTTGCATTGGATATATTTACCATATCATATGGAGACAGAAACATAAACCTTTTACCTTATCATTAGTAGACATAATTGCAAATGATTAAATCCTTCCAGTAGAAAAATAATAATAATATAGTTACGAATTGAACTTTAATTAAATGAGTTGACTCTTCACATGGGATGATTTCACTGAACAACAAAAGAAAGGGAATATTGAATGATCCCCAATGATCCATCGCATCTCCCAAAAACGTTTTCAACATACATCTGTAAAATGATAGTCTAGAAACTAAAGCTTTGGCTGTCTTCCTCTCAAGCTTCCATGTCTTTTCGCTGGACCTCCTTAATATCCACCACTTGAACATCAGACTCTGAGGCCTCATCTTCACTGTCACTTTCCAACCTTGTTGAGGATGGCTCGTTGTCAGGCTCAAAAAGCCTCAAATTTGCCCGGATGGCCACCAATTTTTTGCCTGTTGCGTGCTTTGGTGTGTGTGTTCCCAAACAAGGACCAGTTGTGCTCTGAGGCGGCTGATGTTGGTGGGATTTGGAGGATGACGGAGGCAACAGGAGAAAGAGCCTCAGATCCACAAAGTCCCTTCCACCAGGTGGCTGATTAGATATGTTGGCATGACTGCCATATTGCATCTCCATCCCAAAGCCCTGGCTTGGAATTGTACTTCGCCAGACTGCCAAGAACCATGCCCTCATCCAGGCCAAGGTGGTGAGACACGGTAGGGATGACACCATAGGCCTTGTTGATCTCTGCACCGGACAGGATGCTCTTGCCAGCATACTTGGAGTCCAACATGTACGCTGTGGCGTGTATGGGCTTCAGGCAGAAGTCTTCACGCTTTTTGATGTATTTCAGAACTGCAGTTTCCTCTGCTTCAAATCAAATCTTATTTGTCACATACACATGGTTAGCAGATGTTAATGCGTGTGTAGTGAAATGCTTGTGCTTCTAGTTCCGACAATGCAGTAATAACCAACGAGTGATCTAACCTAACAATTTCACAACAACTACCTTATACACACAAGTGTAAAGGGATGAAGAATATGTACATAAAGATATATGAATGAGTGCTGGTACAAAACGGCATAGGCAAGATGCAGTAGATGGTATCGAGTACAATATGTACATATGAGATGAGTAATGTAGGGTATGTAAACATATAAAAGTGGCATAGTATAAAGTGGCTAGTGATACATGTATTACATAAAGATGGCAAGATGCAGTATATGGTATAGAGTACAGTATATACATATGAGATGAGTAATGTAGGGTATGTAAACATTGCTTGGAGCAACAGTGAAGTGGGCAGGGTAGTACGGATTTCTTCTCTTACATCTGCAAGCAGAGTCTGAACATCATACAGGATGGCATTGTCTCCTTCAATCCGTGCAATGGCTACTGCTATAGGTTTCAGGCTGCTTACCACTCTCTCCCAAAATGCATCATCCAGGAGGATACTCTTGATGGGGCTGTCCATATCGGCCGACTGTGATATGGCCATTTCTTAGAGAGACTCCTTCCCCTCCAGGAGACTGTCAAACATGATGACAACACCACCCAATGGGTGTTGCTGGGCAGCTTCAATGTGGTGCTCTTATTCTTCTCACTTTGCTTGGTGAGGTAGTGCTATAACTTGATGACCCTTCACATACTTAATAATTTCCTTGGCTCTCTTGTAGAGTGTATCCATTGTTTTCAGTGGCATGCTGTCCGTGAGGAGCAGATTCAATGCATGAGCAGCACAGCCAAAGGGTGTGATGTGAGGATAGGACTCCTCCACTTTAGACCATGGCCCTCATGTTGGCCCTCACTTTAGACCATGGCCCTCATGTTCGCAGCATTGTCTGTCACCAGTGCAAATACCTTCTGTGGTCCAAGGTCATTGATGACTGCCTTCAGCTCATTTGCAATGTAGAGACCGGTGTGTCTGTTGTCCCTTGTGTCTGTGCTCTTGTAGAATACTGGTTGAGGGATGGAGATGATGTAGTTAATTATTCCTTGCCCACAAACATTAGACCACCCATCAGAGATGATTGCAATACAGTCTGCTTTCTCTATGATTTGCTACACCTTCACTTGAACTCTGTTGAACTCTACATCCAGCAAATGAGTAGATAAAGCATGTCTGGTTGGAGAGGTGTATGCTGGGCAAAGAACATTCAGAAATCTCTTCCAATACACATTGCCTGTGAGCATCAGAGGTGAACCATTTGCATACATTCATCAGCATTTCTCTGACTACGTTCCTCCATTGAGTCAAAAAAACTTCTGATTCCAGAAGGACCATGAGCTGTTGCTATCGATAAGGTGTCCGATTCATCATTTTCACTTCGAATAGAAGTAGAGGAACTTTTGTCAGAGGTTGCTTGTTGTGAGCCATTAGGGGACCTTATGCCATTGGCCAGATGATTCTTCATCTTTGTTGAATTCTTCACATATGATTTGAAACAGTATTTGCAAATGTACACAGCTTTTCTTTCTATTTTAGCTGCAGTGAAATGTCTCCACACATCAGTTGGTGCCAGTGGAATATTCTTGTAAAGATGAGAAAATATTTGAAAAAAAATCCCAAATACAATTCCATGTACTAATAAATAGTTAAGCAGTTAGATTAAAAAACTCCTTTGTAAGATACATTTTTTTAAATGAAACATGTATGGAAACAGGTGAATTAACACTCCTCGGTTAGCAGGCTCAAGGAAGCTAAAACTCACATGGTAGGAAAAACTAGTTAGAAAGTTAGAAATTATTTAAACACACTTTGCTGTATGCTACTATTTACTAGTTAACAAAAAATCATGTTTGTCATGTAAAATATATTCACCCCACCCAGTATTGTAATAAAAAATGACCAGAAAGCATGTAGTCCTTGGCTCAGACAGTGTAGTAGTGTGGGCTCAATGGCATCTCATTAGTGTGCAAGATATTGAGAACCAGCTGCATATGTGATGGAAGAATGCACTGTGCATGCAGAGGGTTGCAATTCCATTGAATTGGGGATAGTTTAACCAAAATATCCCACAAGACCTTGCATTGCCTTATGTGTATCCCACAAATTTTTTTTAACTGTTATAAGCAACCCTTTTTAATGAATTTAAGCAAAATTCCCCAAATTCCCAGGCTTATCTTCCCATGGAAAAATTCCGTAAAATTACCGGAATGTTTCCGACCCTTTGCAACCCTGTGTAATGTGCGTGTGTGTGTGTATCTGAGCAGGCAGCCATGTTGTTGATGGCTGTGATGTCCTCCCACCTCTCTGTACTGCCAACAACACCAGCAACGCCAAGGCAGTGGGACTTTGCTCTGCCTGTCAAGCTGCTGCTGCCTGCCGCAGTCTTGGTAAGCTGTCACAGTGCACTCCCCTCCTCTCTTCCCCTCTCATCACTGTATGTCAGTAGATGCTCTGGTAGTAGTGTAAGTCAAAGGTGTGTGCTGCTGCGAAGGGACCATGCTACTGAATATGCCCTGCATGCAGAAGTTTTCCCTGTCAACTAAAGGAGCCGTTTGTTTCTTAGTACTTGAGCATCTATTTCCCATTGCGAGATGGTCACTAGATGATAACACCTGTTGACTCTTGGCATTCTTTGTCTAGTAATAAGGGACTCTGAGATGAGGGGGACAGAGTTGCCTTGGTGAGTGGATTCTCAGGGGATGTCGGTGTACCCCACTTTATTGCTTGACAGTTAGCCTTGTTCTTGCCAGGCTTTTAGGATTCTCCTAGTCATGATGTGTCTGCAACAGTACGGCATCTAGCTATGCAATACTACTTGATATTGACAACAAATCACTTGAAGAGAGCTATGGATTCCACCATTTCATATTGATGTGGAAAACTCAATCCAAAGATTAAGGCAGAGACTATTTAATTGTATAATAGAACAATCTTTATTCAAGCAGCTGCGAGGGAGATCTGTCTCTTATTTCACAGGGAAGAACTCGATTAGTAAATGGTTCTATGACCCTTATATCGTGAGGTGATAATACAATCATATTGTTACACAACAGTTATTTTATCCAGCAACAGTTCCGGGACACAACGTGTTAGGGTGCAGACATACCAGGAGTCGATGAAAGGCATAACATCACAGTCCAACACAGAACATATCCCCTGAGAAGTTACAACGTCTTACCCCAAATTCTGCCACCACAATATTATAAACAAAAACAACTGCTCTTAACATAAACACAAACAACTGGCAGTTTAGTTTTAGGAAATTGAAACTTAAACATTTCTCTTTTCTCTCTCTGTTGAACTTGCAGCGTGAACTGAATAGAACTCATTGTGCCAAGGGACTTGTGAAAACAATTATTCTGGATTTCACACTACTGCTTGGTCAATAAACGGACTCAGAATGCAATGCAGAACTCATCTAAATAACACCGTCAGAAAACAGACACACAACACAGCCAGGACAGGATTAGTTTGCTGATGACACCACTGTTGTAGGCCTGATAACGAGTCAACCTATAGGGAGGAGGTAAGTGAACTGGCATTGTGTTGCCAGGACAACAACCTCTCCCTCAACGTCTGCAAGACAAAAGAAGTTGATTGTTGAATTCATGAAGCAGAGAAGGTAACATGCACTGAACCACATCAACGGGAATGCAGTAGAGAGTGTCAGCAGCTTTAAGTTCCCCGGCTTACACATATGTTCGTGAATAATTTCCTCCAAACTACTTGCTGGCATGCGTCAACAAGTGTCTGCGTAGCCAGGCGCTAAAATCGAATTTGGTTCTATTTTTATGCTTCACGCGCTGCAAGTCCCACCTCTCCCATCCCCTCATTGGTTTTTAGGAGCATAAACCCAAGCTGAACTGAGGTCCACACTCCAGTCCAGTTGGTGGTGGTAATTCCCTTTAAAGTTGGTTGCCAACCGCCATTTAAAGTGCAAAGAAGAAGACTGAAGGAGGAGAGATTAATAGAAACTTGCTAGGTGTACCCTTTTATCTGTGGATGAGTTGTCGGAGTAGAGGACCTTGTGCATTTCAGGTAAAATAACAACCCAATGTTTATATCACAGGACAAATTAGCTTGCAATAGCTAGATAGCTAGCTAAATGACAATGAATGTTTCATGCGTTTCGACCTGTCCCCAAATTAATATTGGTGGTTCAGAGTTCGTTTTGATATTTCAACCTGGGTGTCCTGATTGCGTCTGGTGTGGATAGACAAAAATCAACATGCGTGAGAAGGCGCATGCGGATGCACACGCGTTCCCAGTCTAATCAGCATGTTAAGGCGGCTGAAGAAATTCTCTCCAAATACTACTGGTTGGTACAGGCCTGGTACTGGAATTGCTCTATCCAAAACCGCAAGGCCCTCCAGTGGGAGGTGAAGAAGTCCCAGTACATCACTGGGACCATTCTCCCACCCATCCAGGACTTCTATTTGAAACTGTCCCTGTGGAAGGCCCGAGGCATCATCAATGACCCCAAACACCCCAACCATGAGCTGTTCACTCCCTTACCGTCGGGCAGACTGTATTGGAGCATGAGGTCTGACACCAACAGGCTACAAGCCATCAGACTGCTGAACACTATAACTGGACTGACCACCTGCTCTGATTCTCCGCACCTTAGCATACATGCACTCACTCACATACACACCCACACAGACACACATACATTCATGCTACACACACCTCAACTACTGCTACCAGACTTTTTATTATGATTGCTAAATATGACACAATTTAAAAACTTAGCCCCCCTTCCTCAAAACACGTGTAAATATTGGACTATAAATTATGACTTCCTGTTTGCTATGCTAAAATGTTTATTCTATTCTACTGAGCCATTTACTTTATGTTTGTGTTCTTATCTTTCATTATTTCTTATTGTTGTTGCAATGTCGAGAAGGAACCTGAAAGTAAGCATTTTGTTGGATGATGTATACCATACATATGACTAAAAAACTTGATTTGTCTGAATAAAGAAAAGAGGGTTTGATTTAATTGTTGGATTGTCCTCAGAATAGCCTAGACTTTGTAGTTGTGAAGCGTTGAGCAAATAAGGTAGAATGTTTTAGTTTACCACAAATTGTCAGTGATATTGTATGCTTTGCATTTCTAGTATTTCACACAGGCAGGAGAGTAGGCAAGTATGCGTTCACCAGTCCTAATCTGCTGTGGCAAGAGGTCTCATTCACAGTTTTTATTTCATTGATTTGTTAAGTAAAACAACCTAGTGGACATAGATAAACAGAGTTCTTCGGGATCGGTGTCCCTTCCACAGGTCGGTTGAGCTAACGTAGGCTAATGAGATTAGCATGAGGTTGTAAGAAACAAGAAAATGTCCCAGGACATAGACATCTTTGATATTGGCAGAAAGATTACATTCTTCTTAATTTACAGTAGCTATTACAGTGTAAGAATACCATGCTATTGTTAAGAGTATTCTTAAGAGGTTATTAAAGCCAATGTTGCCCCCCAGCAGCCATTGGCAGCCAAGGACATTCATTTACCAGAGTTTCTTAAAACAATGTTAGTTGAGTTTCCTAAAACAATGTAAGCACGAAAGTGAACAGCAGCTGTATAATGAGAACAGTTGTGTGTGCCCTTAAAACCAATGGAGCTGGGGTTCTTAAAGGGGATATGGGGAATCAGGCACTGTTGCCTGTCAAATCTCTCAACTCTTATCTCTCTCTCTCTGGGGCAACCATTCCCTGCCGTCTGTTTCAGATTTGTATTGAGCAGACGGATGTGAGTAGATGTGTGCTTGCTTATGGAGGCACAATGCGCTGAAAGATTGCATGCCATAGCTGATAGCTCCCTGTCCTTCATGGAAGCTGCATGGTTCTCAATTCTGTGACCAGTTGTGAACAGACAGACAATAGTTTGAAAAGAACCCTCCATTCTAGTTGATGTGAACCATTCAAATACAGTCAATCATTTTTTTTGCAACTTCCATAAAGGCTACAGAAAACCAGCCTGAAATCCAAACTGAATATCGCTGTTTCACTTGTGTAACTGAATTATACCCAGTTTGGATTCCAGGCTACATGAAGACCATCCTCTACTACCAATGTTCTAATCTAGCTCATGTAAGTGTCAAGCCCGTCAGACAAAAGCTCTGTGTATGGGACTCTGGGGAGAATGGCTGTAATCATCTTGGCAGTGTAGTGGAGGGCTGCTTCTTGCTTCGTATCGTACCAGGCTTCTGTGCCTACACTGGGATTGCAATGGCTTGCATGATGAGATTAGAGATATCTAGAGACAGTCTAGTGAAAACGGCTGGTCGTGGTACAGCACTTAACTAAACAAGCGGCATTCAACCTACACAGATTCCAACACAATAGGCTAACCCAGAGAACCGCACGAGGAGCACTATAACCTGCAGTATAACTAGAACTGTTTGCCAAGGAGAGAGGATAGAGAGTCGTAGGATTAGAATTTCAAACAGTGTTCTATAGATAGAATAAGGTTGGGAATGTGGAGTGGATAGAGTAGTCATGTAACAGAGCATCTCCCTCACTCACTTAAGGTTCCTTCTCCTGGCTTATGAAGCCCAGATAGGACCACACTAGTGGTGTGTAATCACCTGGCTGAGAGAGTGAAGGGATTCATCACATAACCCTGAGTCAACACTGAGAGTCATCATAAACATTACTAAGGCCTAGGCTGCCATCCCTCCCGTCATCCCTCCTGTCGGCTTCTATAATGTGTACACAAGTGACCAAAGAAATGGATGGCCTGATTTGATGGCGAAAGCAACGGAGTGTATCTGGCTTCAAGCTGTGCTGTGCACTGAAATTGGCCCATCATTTGGTCTCCGAGCTCAGTAGCCCAAAGGGCCTTAAGTGAAGAGAATACATCACTCATTAGCACTCCTTGCTTTCTCTCTGAGCCTGTCTAGTTAGCTGATCTGTGAAGATCGGAAGGGCGAAAGGGCTAGTCATGCCTCTAACCCGACCCTCTATATTATCAGCAGCACACTGGCTTAACTAACATTGAACTACGGAACCAAGAACATTCAATTGGAACACTACAAGGGGAAAAAATGTGGCGGAATCCCCAGGAGAACAACAGGACTACATGGCAGCACTGTGACAAACCGCACTGATAAATTACAAATGAAATGAAAGTTTGGATCTCTCCAGAATGTTTTTAACGAGTCTCCCTTGAGTGACTATGTAACTCTGGAATGGAGAAAGAGAGATATATAGAGAGAAGTGGGGAATATACAGAGTGTTGGGTCTACACGGTACACTCCGCTTTCATTTACCCACTTATGGCTCTGGGGAGGCACACAGAAAGCCTCTATAAAACTATTTGTTTTTGCATGGACTTGTTGAATAGGAAGAATACATTTAATATTAAATAATCCACAGGGAGATCCTATGTTATGTAACAGATATGGGAAAAACCCACCAAAACATACATTCTCAGTGCGAGAATAACCAAAACTCAAATTACCACAAATATAATCCCAGAATAAAATGAATAAATGCAAAACAAGAAACTAATTTGAGATTTTTTGGCAGTTGTTTGATAGGCAGTATAAGTATCCAGATAACAGGAAAGTTATTTCAATAATATTGTTACAGATACTAGCTAACTCTTCATGGGTTTCAAACAATCTTTTGTTCTCTATCTAAAACATGGCAGAAATTAGTTCCCTGTGGAGTTTCTTACAACTGTTTACCCCACAAGTGGTATTAATTGCACATACAGTATGCTAGTCTGTGTTTACACAGGCAGCCCAATTCGGATATTTTTTCCCACTAATTGGTCTTTTGACCAATCACATCAGATCGTTTCACATAAGATATTTTTTAAAGCCGATCTGATTGGTCAAAATACCAATTAGTGAAAAAAAGATCAGAATTGGGCTGCCTGTCTAAACACATCCTAAGGTACCTGTATAATGTGATGTTAGTCTTTCTGACAGTTTTAACCCTGATTGACAAATGCTGAGGAGCTTTGGGACTGCCATTGGGTAACTCTGATGGACAGGATATTTCATGTACCAAAACTAGTCTTGTTTAAACAAGCAAAATCAAATGCACTTCATCAAACAACACAGACATTTTTTTTAAGTGTGTGGAGAGGAGAGATTTCAGTAGCGTTAATTACCAATACTACTTGTGTGATGCTTGTTAAAATAGCAGTCAGTCAGTAAATCAATCATAATGTTATTTCTGTTTTTAACCAAACTATGCTTAGAATACGTATTTGTCTAAGTGAAGAGTGACTTTGATTGTTGCAAGAGTAGCCCGTTGAAGAGAAATTAAGAGATCAGTTTCATAATTTGAGAAAGTGCGATATAAAGAATTTTTCGTCCCTTAATCCACTTTACAAGTCAACTCATTATTTAGTGTTTTTATTGAACCTTTATTTAAGCAGGGAGTCATGCTGAGACCAGTCTCTTTCGCAGATTGTTAAAAAATATATTATTATTATATATAAGTAAATATATTTAAAGGGTTTTCCTTCCAAATAGCATTTGAATACATTGAAAACAGAAAAAATGCTTCGATAACATTTTAATATGTACAGCTTGTTTACTTCAGTATAAACTAGATGTCAAATTACATAATACTGAATCACACAAATAACTTTGTAAACAGGCATGTAAGGTAATGTGCCTTACTGAAAGGTCAAGTGAATGTGTTGAAGCTTCCAGCAGCAAACACATACAGTATTGTAGCACACCATGCGTACTCTCCACTGCATGCATGCTTGCACACAGCCGACGGCTGAGTAAACAGGTCAAACATGATTCCGATTAAAACTGCTTCACTATGACCTGTAACCTAACCAGCATGCTATAGGACATGACGCAAACAGAATTGAATAGAACATGTCCTTGGTGCAGGGATACAAAAGTGAAGTACATTATTTATTGTACAACAACAATATACCAATGAAGAGATGTACAGGATATGGTGCAGGTAAACTGTTCTCTTAGCAGTCGTAGAAATGTAAAACCTTTTGTCAATCAGGGGTACAATATTTCTGCTCTGCTCACTAATCTTGCACTTTTATTAGCACTCTCTTCTGACCAATGAGGGGAACTTTTACATGTTATATTTAAATTGAACCTTTATTTAACCAGGCAAGTCTACAGCCCATTCCTTGTTTGAGCTCCAGTCTAGTATGCCTTTTACATTATATTTAACATTTTGTTGCTATTGTATTCTCTTGGATAGGCCTACTATGTGCCTCCATGATATTAGTAGACATAATGGAACATTCTAGAGTCAGTTATGTTGTTCTGCTGACTGCTACAGACCAGATACTGTATGAAGATCTGTGTTTATAAACATAGTCATGAGGTATTGGGAATACATCACTCAATCCAAGTATGTTGATGTGTCAAATGGGCCTACTGACACCCATACATAAATTAAAAACTAATCTAGGGAACATAAGTAATTACTGGCACACTTGAGATAAATAATCTATAGTGCTGTAGTTCTAAACTAACCACCCCACTTATTTTAGTTATCAAATTTGTCCCAGATATAAAGTGATGAAATGTTGTTGAATGTTTTGCTGAAATAGGGAGGGCACCATTCCTTATCAGCAGCACAAAATAAGGCTTGCCTCAGCCGAACAAAGATGTCTAAAGCCTTGTAGCGTTTCCTCAACCATGAGATGAGGGATTTGAATTAGAATAACTGCAGTGGGACGTAAGCCACGCACACAGGCACGCACATTCACACACAGTGTAAAACTGCCACACAATACACACATACTGTCGGTGCCTCAGCAAGCTCCCAACAAGCTCCGATTTATCTTCTGTAGCTAATGGGAGACGGCCAGTGGGACTGAACCATGCAGAGGATGTGCATTAAAACTTCATAAAACACACATGCATATAAAATCCTTTAGAGTTTGGGTTTGCATGGCAATATACAGTACACACATATACAAATAAACGTACAAACACACACACACACACACACACAAACACACACACAGTCACTCATTCACTCAGTAGGGGGTTGGGTGGATCTGCCAGCAAGGACTGTAATCATTCTGTCATGAAATGTATGCAATCATGCAAATATGTTGGCAGTTTAACACTATTTTGAACAATGCCTGCTGATGTCTATAAATGTCATTTCAGGAGACCAACATAGAGTACATGCGTGAGCTATTATGCTGATGTTTGCATTCCATGAGTGAAAAATAGGGGTAGGGTGGAGAGACTTCAAAGGACCGTGAATGTAATAAGAAACCTTAGGTGCTGGCTTAAGGCCTGTAGAAACCACTATAGAATGTCCGGTCAGAACAAGGATGAGGCGGATGTCCAGGTTAATGGAAGAAGATATCCACATTTACACACACATCTGACCATGGTTCAGATAAATTACGTTCATGTCCAGTCAGAACTGACATTAACTATGGTTCTGAAAAGAAAGAGGAGAAATAAAACTTAGGCTATAACACTGCTATAATATGAATGACATGAATGTATAAGCTAGCACAGGTAAGTATATAGCAGCAAGAGCTATACAGTACAGCAGGCTTATGGCCTAGTCACATGGCATAGACTAAACATACTGTTGGACTTGTACACATGAAACTCAGACAAATGTGTTGAAATAAACATTACAGTAATGTTGAAGTGTATACATTAATATAATTACAATGAGCATGAGTGATATATATATATATATATATACAAATATATATTAGAGGTCGACCAATTATGATTTTTCAACGCCGATACCGATTATTGGACGACCAAAAAGGCCGATACCGGGCCTCCCAGGTGGCGCAGTGGTCTAGGGCACTGCATCGCAGCGCTAGCTGTGCCACCAGAGACTCTGGGTTCGCACCCAGGCTCTGTCGCAGCCGACCCGGAGGTCCTTGAGGTTGAAGCCCAATTGGCCTAGCGTTGTCCGGTAGGGATATCCTTGTCTCATTGCGCACCAGCGACTCCTGTGGCGGACTGGGCACAGTGCACGCTAACCAAGGTTGCCAGGTGCACGGTGTTTTCTCCGACACATTGGTGTGGCTGGCTTCCGGGTTGGATGCGCACTGTGTTAAGAAGCAGTGCGGCTTGGTTGCGTTGTGTTTTGGAGGACGCATGGCTTTCGACCTTCGTCTTTCCCGAGCCCGTACGGGAGTTGTAGCGATGAGACAAGATAGTAATTACTAACAATTGGATACCACGAAATTGGGGAGAAAAAGGGGGTTAAATTTAAAATGAAAAATAGCCGATACCGATTAATCGTACGATTTTTATTGATTTTTATCTGTAATAATGACAATTACAACAATACTGAATGAACACTTATTTTAACTTAATATAATACAGCAATAAAATCAATTTAGCCTCAAGTAAATAATGAAACATGTTCAATTTGGTTTAAATAATGCAAAAACAAAGTGTTGGAGAAGAAGGTAAAAGTGCAATATGTGCTATGTAAGAAAGCTAACATTTCAGTTCCTTGCTCAGAACATGAGAACATATGAAAGCTGGTGGTTCATTTTAACATGAGTCTTCAATATTCCCAGGTAAGAAGTTTTAGGTTGCAGTTATTATAGGAATTATAGGACTATTTCCCTCTATACCATTTGTATTTCATTAACCTTTGACTATTGGATGTTCTTATAGGCACTTTAGTATTGCCAGTGTAACAGTATAGCTTCCGTCCCTCTCCTCGCTCCTACCTGGGCTCGAACCAGCAACACAACGACAACAGCCACCATCGAAGCAGCGTTACCCATGCAGAGCAAGGGAAACAACCACCCCAAGGCTCAGAGCGAGTGACGTTAGAAATGCTATTAGCGTGCACTAACTACCTAGCCATTTCACTTTGGTTACAGCAGCCTCATCTCGGGAGTTGATAGGCTTGAAGTCATAAACAACGCAATGCTTGACACACAACATAGTGCTGCTGGCAAAACACACGAAAGTGCTGTTTGAATGAATGTTTACGCGCCTGCTTCTGCCTACCACCGCTCAGTCAGATACTTAGATACTTGTATGCTTGTATGCTCAGTCAGATTATATGCAACGCAGGACACGCTAGATAATATCTAGTAATATCATCAACCATGTGTAGTTAACTAGTGATTATGATTGATTGTTTTTTATAAGATAAGTTTAATGCTAGCTAGCAACTTACCTCGGCTTACTGCATTCGCGTAACAGGCAGTCTCCTTGTGGAGTGCAACGAGAGAGAGGCAGGTCGTTATTGCGTTGGACGAGTTAACTGTGAGGTTGCAAGATTGGATCCCCCGAGCTGACAAGGTGAAAATCTGTCGTTCTGCCCCTGAACGAGGCAGTTAACCCACCGCTCCTAGGACGTCATTGAAAATAAGAATGTGTTCTTAACTGACTTGCCTAGTTAAGTAAAGGTATAACAAAACAAAAAATCGGCGCCCCAAAAAAACTATTTCCGATTGTTATGAAAACTTGAAATTGGCCTAATGAATCGGTCGACCTCTAATATAGATATATAGATAGAATAGAAGTTAGCCTAGCACCATAAATGAGCAATGCTAATAAACGGCCAATCGCTAACAGTCATGCTAAAATACTCATGCATTCCAATGCAAATACTAATGGTAGTGCTAGCGGGAGCGCAAGCTAGCTAACAAGCTCAACTCACAGTAAATGTACACAATAGACCACAAAACCTAGCTCCACATATTATGACATCGATATCCAGGCACTTACATTTAGATGCACGCACAATTAAACATCAGACATACAAGGATTCAGTCCACAGGAGGAAAAGAGCAAGAGGGAAAACTATGGATGTGCTCATCAACATGGGAAATGTACATTTCTGATCACACAGCATGCTGGGGTCTTAGACTAACTGAAACTGAGGTCCCTGGAACAAAGGCCACTGATAGGCTGAAGGATATGTGGTGATAAGTATTTGGCGTGACCTTGACCACTAAGACAGTAACAAAAGTGGGGGTCCTCTGAATGGGAGACTAAGCTGCACGACTAGAACTAACCAGAAGCGATGCCTTCTGAGTGCATATGGTGAGTGCATATGAAAATGTATGCACTCACCACTGTAAGTTGCTATGGATAAGAGTGTCTGCTAACCGAAAAATATAACATGTAAAAACGTGTGTGAACCATACACTGTTACAGTAATGGTTGTGAATCCAGGTGATGTGTTCACAATGCTGTCATATGTAGCCCCTCATAGACTCGCAGATGCCATTCAATCAAAATAACCTTATCAAACTTTTACAGATGCACCATTGAGAGGATCCTGTCGGGCTGTATCACCACCTGGTACGGCAACTGCACCGCCCCTAACCGCTTGGCTCTCCAGAGGGTGGTACGGTCTGCCCAACGCATCACCGGGGGCACACTGCCTACCCTCCAGGACATCTACAGCACCCGATGTCACAGGAAGGCCAAAAAGATCATCAAGGACATCAATCACCTGAGCCACGGCCTGTTCATCCCACTATCATCCAGAAGGTGAGGTCAGTACAGGTGCATCAAAGCTGGGACCGAGAGACTGAAAAACAGCTTCTATCTTAAGGCCATCAGACTGTTAAATAGCCATCACTAGCCGGCCTCCTCTAATGCCTTACTGTATGTATGTACATGGAATCACTGGTCACCTTAATCATGTTTACATACCGTTTTACTCATCTCATATGTATTTACTGTATTCTAGTCAATACCATCCTATTCAACTATTGCTGTATATATACAATTCTATCCTACATATTCTACAGATATAGTAAATATTCTATCCACATACTGTAATGTCCATAATGTCTATACATCCCATCACTTTCACTCTACCAGCTTCGCTTCCACTAATCAGTATGGCCCCCTCTAATGGTACTGTGATTACATTGAATCAAATCTTCCTGCTTTTCTTTAAATAAAATATTATTTTTGTAAATTAAGTGCCTGGAGTAACATCAATGAATATACTGTATGAGGCCTGGCCAAGGGTTTAAAAATGTAATCATCCTCCACTTCCATGCTCTGCCTTTTTCCTGTGTGGATTCTGATCTCATGTGGTGGGGACTCAGAATGTTGCATAACATTTCTCCTCACAAACGACTCATGCATTTTCTTTCTTTTCAAAGTTGAAATGATTAATGTGTTTGTACAGGATGTTAACAAGGAATACATTTGAGCTTTATTTAAAAAATAATAATAATTGTGAACTGGTCTATAGATGTGATTTGATGTGACATTATGGATATTGTGTTTCTAATTGAGCCATGCAATGTAATGGAAGGGACCCAAGACTAATTTCCTTTTCACCCTGCTACACATCCTGCTATGCAATATATATATTAATAATAATAATAATATCCTGAATGGGAGTTTTTGCCTTTTTCCTGTGTGGGATAATCTTCTTTTGCTAAATTAGACCATATGTCACACTCAGCCAGGTCACTCCAGATCCAAGGCAATTTTCAACGTTTGTCTAGGTCCCCAGGATGTCGGGAGACCCACCGATGAAAATCGGTGACTAAGGGCGACGGTGAGCACTATTAGCATCAAGTAGGCTTGCAGCTTACAAAGGCATTGGGGATGGCGGATGGGTGTAAGCCTTAACCTTAGAAATGTGACGTTTATCCAACCCCTGGGCAAACATCGAACACTGAAGTCAAACCGTGCCTAACCGTGAGATCTTGTTGGTCACGCTACCTTATGCCAGTTTAAAATCACAAACAACCAAGCAACCAACCCGGTGAATCACAACCTTTATGGATACATTCTCAGATGCCCCACTTTCTCCTTTCATATAGATTTCCGACCCATATACAGTGAGTTCCAAAAGTATTGGGACAGTGACACATTTTTTGTTGTTTTGGCTCTGTACTCCAGCACTTTTGAGAAAGTTACAGACGCACAAATATAATTTTCCCCCAAAATGCTAACCTCTCCTGTTAATTGTAATGGTGAGAGCAGTGTTGTGTTCGAGACCACCTAATGTAAGACAGATTCAAGACCGGAGCAAATTGAGACCGAGTCAAGACCAAGACCGAGACAAGAAAAATGCGAGTCCAATTCAAGACCACGATTGCCATTTTGTCAAATCACCACTATAATAAGAGTTAAAAATGTCCATTATCTCTGTGTTCATATTTCAGAACAACATATGGATTCTTTAGACATTCAGAATAGTGAAAAAATGCATGCTGAGGGTAAATAGAGACACCCCACAAATTATTACTAACCCAAACACAGTGGGGGGCATTGGGCCTTCTACTCCTTCAGAGAAGGGCTAAGGATTTATAAAATTATACATGTCAATTAATAGAATTATAATTAAATTATTTTTTTCAATTATTTTCTGATGTAATCTCTTCAGTTTATGTTGGAAAGTAAAGATAGCTACGTCAGTCATTGGCTAGGCCATCAGAAGCTACAGTGGTTAAATGCATCTGCCATTCAACTGTATTAGGGCAAAATTGTGGAGTGAGAGTGGAATCAACCAATCACCTTTTGACCTAATGGTTGGGACCGTTTTTACAATAACATATGGAAACTTCTGCCTTCTTGAAGGCCAACAGGTCACTGCGAGCAATCTAGCTAGCTAGATTTTATGGTTGACTAGTTTGCAGCTGCTATCAAAGAGGAAGTTGTTGCTAATTTGTTAACAATAACTTTCAACAAGAAGTTAAGTTTCAAATCATCATCATCTCGTTAATGGAACTGTGTTTTTTTATTGCAGAGCGCTTGCTGTTGTTAGCCATCTCTTTGACAATAACGTATGTGTGTGAAACATTTTTGCATTTAAAATGGAAGTGACAGCATTTTAGCAACATGAACATGAACGGCTGTGTGTTTGGACAATTAATAGACACTGCACTAAATAAAACCAAATAAAAACATATGTCGTGTCCAGGACCGGAGTCTAAGCACACCGGTGTGCTTTCGCCAGTCAGAGCTACTGTAGGCCTTTATACAAACAAACAATTTGCCATACGGGTCTTTTACTTTGAACTGGACTGTGTGTTTACAGGCAGTTACAACAGTGTGACTTTAGCTCTTCAGAACGCATTCGCCAAAAGCCACCTGAATGGATTTCTGCAAATCTGTAAACACCACGGGTCCTCTTATATTTGGGAACTTTGCAATCCTATTCATCAAACAACCATGAAAAGGTAGGAGGCTCTCTCTCCCTCAGTTATGTACATCAACAACAACAAGATTAACAACTAATGCTACGAAGGAACTTTTGTCCGTCAAAATTGCACTGATAAACGAAAGGGCATTGTAGCTTCCTCGTCCTTCTGCTGCTTGCCTGCCAATGCATGCTTGTCCCAGCCAAGCACCCAAGCTAACTGGCTAAAGTTGGCTAGCTAGCTACTTCCAGACACAAATGAGTGAACACCTCGCTCTGACCATTTTACTTGCCGTAGCAGCGCTGGTGAGGCTTTTTACATGTTATCTAGAGCGTTCTTGACTAACTTTAGCTTTTTTTTTGCCTAAGTTTACTGACACCGGTCATTTTCAGCGGGTGTTGTGCGTTCGTAAATTCATAAGTTGTTCTGCACTCAGACGAACGAGAGTGCTCTGAAATAGGAGTACATAGCCAGAGACAATTTGCGAACTCAAGAGATATGCTAACTGGCTCACAGTCGTTATAGTTCTTGCTAGCAATCCAAATGGCACCTGCATGTCTAGCTGTGTATAACCAACGAAAAACTACATGAGTGGAAAAAGTCAGTCACTCACCCACTCCTCCAATGGCATGACACAACCCCTAGCAGCTAGCTATCTAGCTAACGTTAAGGCTCTGTGTTTTTAGCTTGCTACATAAATTGATGACTGACTTGTGATCATTTCCCTTGCTAGTTTTATTGTATTGACATTCCCAGTTTTACTTAGATTTGTCTGTTCCTGGGGAATATTTGGTCATTGAAACTGAAACAGTGCATCCCGAATGTAGGCAGCAAACAATGTACCAGGGCAGTTGTGCTGTACAACCTGATATTTTTTGGACTACCAAGAAATGTATTGGTGAATTATATTAATCATGCATTGAACTACCAACAATGCCTCCTACATCATGGAACGTTGAGTCAAATGTAACATTTTTTAAAACCTTTTATAAAGTTTGTTTTGTAGCATAAAGTGGGATTTTTTTTTTGACTGTGTTTCATATCTGAAAGTAGTTAAAAACGCTGTCAGTTCCACTATACACGTTAGGTCACTGGTTACTTTGTGTGCTGAACATGTCTACAAAAATATAACGACTGTTAAGATATTAATGTTTCAAGAAAGAAGTGTATATATTTAGCCTGGCAAAACGGTTTTATGCGCTGACTGAATGGAAACTGTGTTTTTTACTCTGCCGATCTCAGGAACAAATTAGGAGTCCTCACTGTCCGACACTAAGTCAATTCCAAGCGCGAATGCATCCGACACGAGACAAGACCAATACACTCAATATGTAGTCTCAAGACCAGACTCAAGACTGAGACTGGTCTCGAGTACTACAACACTGGGTGAGAGGTTAGCATGTCTTGGGGGTATGATATCTGTAACTTTCTCACTCATCGTTATTCACGATTCATTCATGATTGTCCACAACCATGGACAATCATGATGTAAGTGTTTAGAAATGTAAGTGTTTAGAAACATATTATATTCTTATTTACAATAAAAGTGACACAATACATTATTTACCATTCACTTATATTAGACACAACATAATCTGAAACACAACCAAAACAAACAGCAAATGCACCCAACAAATTTGTAGTCACAATCTTTATGTAGTCATTGTGTGCTATGAATGTGGGACCAAATACTTAACTATATATACAAAAGTATGTGGACACCCCTTAAAATTTGTGGATTTGGCTATTTCAGCCACATCCTTTGCTGACAGGTGTATAAAATTGAGCACACCGCCATGCAATCTCAATAGACAAACATTGGCAGTAGAATGGCCTGAAGAGCTCTGTGACATTCATCGTGGCACCGTCATAGGATGCTAACTTTCCAACAAGTCAGTTCATCAAATTTCTGCCCTGCTAAAGCCGGTCAACTGTAAGTGCTGTTATTGTGAAGTGGAAAAGTCTAGGAGCAACAATGGCTCAGCCAGAAGTGGTAGGCCACACAAGCTCACAGAACGGGAATGCCAAGTGAGGAAGCATGTAGTGTGTAAAAATGGTCTGTCCTTGGTTGCAACACTCACTACTGAGTTCCAAACCTCTGGAAGCAACATCAGCACAATAACTGTTCGTCAGGAGCTTCATGAAGTGGGTTTCCTAGGCCAAGCACCTGCACACAAGCCTAAGATCACCATGCTCAATGCCAAGCATCGGCTGGAGTGGTGTAAAGCTTGCTGTCATTGGACTCTGGAGCAGTGGAAACATGTTTTCTGGAGTGATAAATCACGCTTCACCGTCTGGCAGTCCGATGGAAAAATCTGTTATTTATTAATTTATTTCACCTTTATTTAACCAGGTAGGCCAGTTGAGAACAAGTTCTCATTTACAACTGCAATCTGGCCAACATAAAGCAAAGCAGTGTGACAAAAACAACAGAGTTACACATAAACTGACCTACAGTCAAAAACACACTAAAAGAAATCTGTGTACATTGTGTACAAATGTAGAAAAGTAGGGAGTTATGGCAATAAATAGGCCATAGAGGCGAAATAATTACAATTTAGCATTAACACTGGAGTGATTCTACACCTGATTCTACACCTGCATTGCTTGCTGTTTGGGGTTTTAGGCTGGGTTTCTGTACAGCACTTTGAGATATCAGCTGATGTACAAAGGGCTATATAAATTGATTTGATTTTGATTTGATAGATGTGCAGATGATGATGTGCAAAGTAGAGATACTGGGGTGCAAAAGAGCAAGAAGATAAATAACAATATGGGGATGAGGTAGTTGGGTGGGCTATTTACAGATTGGCTGTGTACAGGTACAGTGATCGGTAAGCTGCTCTGACAGCTGATGCTTAAAGTTAGAGAGGGAGAGATAAGACTCCAGCTTTAGTGATTTTTGCAATTCATTCCAGTCATTGGCAGTAGAGAACTGGAAGGAAGGCGGCCAAAGGAAGTGTTGGCTTTGGGGATGACCAGTGAAATATACTTGCTGGAGCGCATGCTATGGGTGGGTGTTGCTATGGTGACCAGTGAGCTGAGATAAGGCGGGGCTTTACCTAGCAAAGACTTATAGATGACCTGGAGCCAGTGGGTTTTGCGCCGAATATGTAGTGAGGGCCAGCCAACAAGAGCATACAGGTCGCAGTTGTTGGTAGTATATGGGGCTTTGGTGACAAAACGGATGGCGCTGTGAAAGACGACATCCAGTTTTCTGAGTATTTTCTGAGTGTTGGAGGATATTTTGTAAATGACATCGCCGAAGTCGAGGATCGGTAGGATAGTCAGTTTTACGAGGGTACGTTTGGCAGCATGAGTGAAGGAGGCTTTGTTGCAAAACAGGAAGCCAATTCAAGATTTCATTTTGGATTGGAGATGCTTAATGTGAGTCTGGAAGGAGAGTTTACAGTCTAACCAGACACCTAGGTAGTTGTCCAAATATTCTAAGTAAGAACCTTCCAGAGTAGTGATGCTAGTCAGGCGGACGGGTGCGAACAGCAATCGGTTGAAAAGCATGCACTTATTTTAACTAGCATTTTAAAGCAGTTGGAGGCCACGAAAGGAGTGTTGTATGGCATTGAAGCTCGTTTGAAGGTTTGTTAGCACAGTGTCCAAAGAAGGGCCAGATGTATACAGAATGGTGTCGTCTGCTTAGAGGTGGATAAGAGAATCACCAGCAACAAGAGCGACATCATTGATATTTACAGAGAAAAGAGTCAGCCCGAGAATTGAACGCTGTGGCACCCCCATAGAGACTGCCAGAGGTCTGGACAACAGGCCCTCCGATTTGACACACTGAACTCTATCTGAGAAGTAGTTGGTGAACTAGGCGAGGCAGTCATTTGAGAAGCCAAGGCTATTGAGTCTGTCGATAAGAATGCGGTGATTGACAGAGTCGAAAGCCTTGGCCAGGTCAATGAAGGCGGCTGCACAGTACTGTCTCTTATCGATGGCGGTTATGATAGCATTTAGGACTTGATCGTGGCTGAGGTGCACCAATGACCAGCTCGGAAACCAGATTGCATAGTGGAGAAGGTACGGTGGGATTCGAAATGGTCGGTGATCTGTTTGTTAACATGGCTTTCAAAGATTTTAAAAAGGCAGGGCAGGATGGATATAGGTCTATAACAGTTTGGTTCTAGAGTGTCTCCCCCTTTTGAAGAGGGGGATGACCGCGGTAGCTTTCCAGTCTTTGGGGATCTAGGACGATACGAAAGAGTTTGAACAGGCTAGTAATAGGGGTTGCAACAATTTCTGTTGATCATTTTAGAAAGAGAGGGTCCAGATTGACTAGCCCAGCTGATTTGTAGGGGTCCAGATTTTGCAGCTCTTTCAGAACATCAGCTGTCTGGATTTGGGTGAAGGAGAAGTTGGTGGGGGGCTTGGACAAGTTGCTGCAGGGGGTTCTGAGCTGTTGGCTGGGGTGAGGGTTTGCCATGTGGAAAGCATGGCCAGCCGTAGAAAAATGCTTATGGATATGATCAATTATAGTAGATTTATCGGTGGTGACAGTGTTTCCTAGCCTCAGTGCAGTGGGCAGCTGGGAGGAGGAGCTCTTATTCTCCATGGACTTTAGTGTCCCAAAACTTTTTGGAATTAGTGTTACAAGATTTAAATTTCTGTAAACATTCCAGTAATAGGGTGTCAGTTCAATAAGTGAAGGAAGCATGGCTTGAACGCATGGGATCTATACCAATGAAAGAGTGCACAGATCAAACTATGGCTTAGTTCAGCACACTGTATATGTACTCTTCAGTATATTCCATTTGCAGTCTAGGATTGGTGTATTTTAGACTGAATAGATTAATGGAACATTTTGGTTCTTATAAAACACCAGGATTCTACTAAATGGCATTCCAAATTCCAATGGAAGACACATTGGGAAAAATGAAAGCTTGGCCTATCTTTTACCTATTGTGTCCATCATTTAAAAATACAAATTGTCTTCAATGCAGTATTTGTATGCAGCTGAAATTGTTTTAACGATTCAGATAGAAAATGCTTATCCCCTGCAGGAAAAAAGCACACATTTTGAGGCAATGCTTTTATTTGCAGAGGTCTTTGGAGTTAATGCCTGCTTTTATGTGTTTTGTAACCTTTAGAGTGATGCCATCTTTGTGACAATTCTGCACATAAATGCTGCTGCTCCGTCCATAACCTTTTAGAAAATTGCAAACTGTGCTTTAATCATTCAAATTGGCACTAGCCCACCACCTCACCTGAGAGCTGGTGGATACACTGTGATATATACACTGTAATGTATACACTGAGTATACAAAACATTAAGGACACCTGCTCTTTCCATGACAGACTGACCAGGTGAATCCAGGTGAAAACAATTATCCCTTATTGATGTTACTTGTTAAATCCACTTCAATCAGTGTAGATTAGGCGAGGAGACAGGTTAAAGAAGGATTTTAAGCCTTTAGGCAATTGATGTCACAACGGGTGTGTTGTTTGACCATCTGGTGGCGTTCACATCATTGTCAAACACAATGCCCATCCTTTCTCTCCCTCCTAAATTCTTCCAAACTATGTCCATCTCTAAAATAGTGTTTGCCTTATTGTTACAGAGCAACAGAAAGCTATCGATATAGAAAGGAATTTTTGCATTTTTTCTGCACAGTTGGATTCTGCACAGCCGACAGGTGGTATATTGGTTGAATAAGAGAAGCCAAATACTATTCATTGAGCTGCCAAAAGGTGAGATTGTTGCTTTTTATTCTCCTGAATTCAATTGAGTTAGAATTTGATAGCTTAAATTACAATACAAACACATCAGAACAACCAAAACATATTTTTTTTCAATGTATTGAACTCTGTTCTATATTCTCCAACAGTGTGTTCATAACACGGGTGCATTCTGATTTCCCAGAATGCGAGGCAGGCCATGTACGCAGGAGGGAGGGGCTTAACATAAATAGGGAAATGAACATTGTCCAAGGCCAAAGTGATTATTCCTCTACAGTCAGTCAACACCACACAGGAGCCTGGAGGTACAAAGGGCAAACGTGATGGAATATAGGCCCTAAAGCCTAAATAAGGGCCCAGGGCTCTGGTCAAAAGTAGTGCACTATGACCGGCATCGGGTGCCATTGGGGATGCAGCCTAAAGTATGCATAGAATGGAGCACTCTTTACAGCACATTGTGCTCACCCCTGAGTTCTGTGTGAAGTAGTCTAGCATGGTGATGACAGATAGCACAGGGTAATGATTTTATAGATGAGGCTTGTTGAGAGAAGGATAGAAGACTATGTGTGTCCCAAAGGGGGTCCTATTCCCTATATAGTGCACTAATTTTGAGCCCTATCAAAAGCACACAGCTAATTCTCCAGTGTTAAATCAACACTAAGAGGTTAAATGAACACAGATTTTCCAGAGTGCCTCTCCTTTAGAGTGAGTTGTAGAGTTACCACCCATTACTAGATGTATTAGTGACAGAGACATGGTTGTCGCATTCATCCATTTTCAGGCCTATGGACTTCACTAAGTGAGATCTTGAGCGTATGTTATAACTAAAATGTAATTATTTAACACAATACAATATATATTTCATATAGCTTTATTTTGAGGTCCTACACTCTAAACATAACAATTACAATTAACTCTGTTTGTGTTGAATTAACACTCATTGGTGTAAAATAACCCACAGTGTTGGTGTTAATAACTACTGATGTGTGCCGATGCCTGTATCACTCTATCAGAAGCATGTGATCAATGACGTCTGAAGCTTTGTTTCATCGAACAACCACCTGATTGGTTTGGTATACAAAAAGTCTACACTGTGCATGTTTCCAGTGGGTGTCGGATGTCATCTATAATAATTTGACTGTTCTAAAATATTTTGACCAGCAGGTGTCACTAGTGTATACTGTGTTGATCAAAGCATCGAGTAATGAACCTATTTAGGACACAAATGGCTGTTAATAACCTGAGTTTCACCAAAACCATGCCCATCATTATCATTTTTTCTAGCATGCTCTATTGCAGGTTGATTTTAAGAATTGTTGGTTTCAATATCTATGTTTTTGCATGTACATTGGTTAATTAATCGAATGCATCTCAAATATAAATGGCTTACATTTTCTTAACTAATCCAATATGTTACTTGGACTAACACCTGTTACCGAAATGGTTGTTCCAGTTTACATGGTTTAGGTAGTTTCATATTTCAGTCTTCCCAACCCTGGTAGTCATTCTGAATGCAGGTTGAGGGTAAATTAAAAGGTTGGCTATCCCCTCTCTGGCTGGATTTCAATAGGACTTAAAGTTCACTTTGCAGGAGTGGGCTTCTGAGTGGCACAGCAGTCTAAAGCACTGTATCGCAGTGCAAGAGGTGTCACTACAGTCCCTGGTTCAATTCCAGGCTGTATCACATCTGGCTGTGATTTGGAGTCCGATAGGGTAGCCTACAATTGGTCCAGCATCATCTGGGGTAGGCCACTTTTATTCTGTGTTAACCAAGCATCTTGGTATTTTTTAAAATTAAATCCACAGGTTATTTTCAGGTGGCGTGGCTTATAAGCAGCATAGCTTTTATAACGTTATGTTTGGCCACCTGTGAGAGTTAATGTCAATGTTATTGATCATGTTAAATTTCCATGGAATATTATTTACATAGTAATTATTTACATAATTACATTTTAATAACATATTCACTTAGGATCTCAGTTGGTGAGGTACATAGGATTGAAAACAGATGAATGCAACAACTGTCTCTGAAAATAACAAATTCAGTCATGGGTGCTAAGACTACAATTCATTTGAAAGAAATATGCAAATAAAGATTTACACTAAGCAGTGTGCTAATTCAACACTGTTCAGTGTCTACAGGTCTACACTTTCAGTGTTAATTCCCCAGGGTTAATTTTGCTGTGCACTATAAAGGGAACAAGGTGCCATTTGGGACAGACACTTATCAAAAGCTCCTATTGCTTAACATTTATTGTCTTGCCTACATCATGAAGTGGAAGTCTCCTGGTGGATTTCGTCTTATTAGAGCAAGCCATCTCACCAACCAGCGAGAGACCTTGGTGAGAGATTGGGATGAATAAAGACATTTTGATCTGAATTATGATGAAATATATGAAGTACCAGTCAAAAGTTTGGACACACCTACTCATATATTTCTTACTTTTCATAGTTGAGGTGAACCATTTCATTTAAGAGAAGAAAATTATTACTTTGAATGTACTGTTCAATACCAGACACCTACAAGTACCAGTCAAAAGTTTGGACACCCACTCATTCAAGGGTTTTTCTTTATTTTTAATATTTTCTATATTGTAGAATAACAGTGAAGACATCAAAACTATGAAATAACACATGGAATCATGTAGTAATCAAAAGAGTGTTAAACAAATCAAAATATTTCATATTTTAGATTCTTCAATGTTGCCACCATTTTCCTTGATGACAGCTTTGCACACTCTTGGCATTCTCTCAAATAGGTTCACCTGGAATGCTTTTCCAACAGTCTCAAAGGAGTTCCCACATACACTGTACACTTGTTGGCTGCTTTTCCTTCACTCTGGTTTCCAACTCATCTGATTCAGCACTCCATTACTCTCATTCTTGGTCAAATAGCCCTTACACAGCCTGGAGGTGTGTTGGGTCATTGTCCTGTTGAAAAAATACATGATAGTCCCAGTAAGTGCAAACCAGATGGGAAGGCGTATTGTTGCAGAGTGCTGTGGTAGCCATGCTGGTTAAGTGCGCCTTGAATTCTAAATAATCACTGAGAGTATCACCAGCAAAGCACCATCACACCTCCTCCATGCTTCATGGTGGAAACCACACATGCGGAGATCACCCGTTCACAAACACCGCGTCTCACAAAGACACGCCGGTTGGAACCAAAATTGTCTAATTTGGACTCATCAGACCAAAGGACAGATCTCCACCGGTCTAATATCCACGACTCGTGGTTCATGGCCCAAACAAGTCTCTTCTTATTGGTGACCTTTAGTAGTGGTTTCTTTGCAGCAACCATGAAGGCTTGTTCACGCAGTCTCATCTGAACAGTTGATATTGAGATGTGTCTGTTACTTGAAATTGTACCAGATTTCTGAGGCTGCTAACTCTAATGAACTTATCCTCTGCAGCAGAGGTAACTCTGGGTCTTCCTTTCCTGTTGCTGTCCTCATGAGAGCCAGTTTAATCTTAGTGCTTGATTTGTTTTTGAGACGGCACTTGAAGAAACGTTCAAAGTTCTTAAAATGTTCCAGATTGCCTCCCGGGTGGCGCAGTGGTTAAGGGCGCTGTACTGCAGTGCCAGCTGTGCCATCAGAGACTCTGGGTTCGCGCCCAGGCTCTGTCGTAACCGGCTGCGACCGGGAGGTCCGTGGGGCGACGCACAATTGGCCTAGCGTCGTCCGGGTTAGGGAGGGCTTGGCCGGTAGGGATGTCCTTGTCTCATCGCGCACCAGCGACTTCTCTGGCGGGCCAGCCAGCACATTGGTGCGGCTGGCTTCCGGGTTGGATGCGTGCTGTGTTAAGAAGCAGTGCGGCTTGGTTGGGTTGTGTATCGGAAGACGCATGACTTTCAACCTTCGTCTCTCCCGAGCGGGAGTTGTAGCGATGAGACAAGATAGTAGCTACTAAAACAATTGAATACCACGAAATTCGTGAGAAAAAGGGGTCAAATTCAAAATAAATAAGTTCCAGATTGACTGACATTCATGTCTTAAAGTAATGATGGATTGTCATTTCTCTTTGTTTATTTGAGCTGTTCTTGCTGTAATATGGACTTAGCCATATTTGGTAAAATACCATCTTCTGTATACCACCACTACCTAGTCACAACACAACTGATTGGCTCAAACACATTAAGAAGGAAAGAAATTCCACAAATTAACTTTAAACAAGGCACACCTGTTCATTGAAATGCATTCCAGGTAACTACCTCATGAAGCTGTTTGAGAGAATGCCAAGAGTGTGCAAAGCTGTCATCAAGGCAAAGGGTGGCTAATATAAAATATATTTTGATTTAACACTTTTTTTGTTTACTACATGATTCCATTAGTGTTAGTTTTGATGTCTTCACTATTATTCTACAGTATAGTAAAAAGGAAGTAAAACCCTTGAATGAGTGGGTGTGTACACACTTTTGACTGGTACTGTAGGTGTCTAGTATTGAACAGTACATTCAAAGCATACATTTTCTTCTCTAAAATGAAATGGTTCACCTCAACTATGAAAAGTAAGAAATATTAAAGATTCAGGGTTCATTAGAAATGAGTGCATTCTGTACTGCACAACAGCATACAGATGCAGGGTCTTAATTTGAGCCAGTTTGTTACATCAGGAAAATAATCCTGCTACAACAGGAAATGTGAATTATTATGTGTATTATAATTGATGGACATTTTTTTTAAGGATTGATTCATTTTTCATTGGTGCAAATCAAGTCTTGCATTTTAAAGTGGAAATTACTAGCGTTAGAAGCTTTTAAAACCTCGGATACACTACAAGTTTGCATTTCCTGCTGTTCAGGAAAATTCTCAAGAACAAAAGATTGATCAAATTAAGATCCCACATCTGTAGCTTTGCCTAACAATCAAAGGTCTAGCGTGAAATGAGAAATCTCAGCAACATTTTTGCTGCTAATGACTCTGTTAAACACACACACACACAGACACACACACAGTCTTGTACAGCTAACCTTGTGGGGACACATAATTCAGTCCCATTCAAAATCCTGTTTTTCCTAACCTTAAACATAATCCTAACCCATACTCTTACCCTTAACCCTAATCGTAACCCTAACACCTAACCCAGGCTCCAAACCCTAAAACTAATTCTAACACTAATTTGAACCTTAAACCCCCTGGAAATAGCATTTGACCTTGTGGGGACCAACAAAATGTCCCCAGGTAAACACACACACACACACACACACACCTCCTTTCAGGCCTGACATGTGAGTTGGACCATCCCTTGCGATTATTAGCGAGACTAGAGGCAGATGTGGAGGTGTATACCACAATAGTAAACCATGCTGCGGTGGGCATCAGCCCCACTATCAACAGACACAGGGATTATAGAGGCTTATGCTGAACCTTACTTTCAATATACTAAGGTTAGATGTAGCCTACTACTGGTCCCTAGCCCCATATCTATCACTGTTTACAGCAAGCAGAATAGTAATGTGGTCTTTGCAGAGCACGGGTCAGATTCAAATTGTTGGGGGGGGTATTTCTGAGATAATTACAATTTTTCTTTGTATAGTCCAAGGTAGGGGCAAATGTGAGTTTGAATTTCTCAATGGGTTTGGCTGAGGAGCGAAGAGGTTATAATATACATGTAACTGCCATAATAAAGGAAACACTTGAGTAAAGGAGGGACACGAGGTGTATCGAAAGTAGGTGCTTCCACACAGGTGTGGTTCCTGAGTTGATTAAGCAATTAAGCATCCTGCTTAAATCCCAGTTGCCCCATTATTTAGTCTACCATAGCTAAGTGTCAGTGACTTTGAAAGAGGGGTCTTAAAGGAGCATAGGGCTTTTAAAGTGTGTGTGTCTGTCTGTCTGTCAGTCAGTCATTTAGATCTCAACTCAATTGAACAGTTGATTCTGGAGCGGTGCCAGAGACAGCATTTCTACCACCAAACCTCCAAATGATGTAATTTCTTGTGGACAAATGGTGTTGCATCCCTACTAATAGAGTTCCAGACACGTATATAACCTATGCCATGGTACATTGAAGCTGTTCGGCAGCTCGTGTTGGCCCAACGCCCTATTAAGACTCGTTATGTAGGTGTTTCCTTTATTTTTGAAGTTACCTGGATTCCATGCATTCGTATGGCTTGGATGTGAGATGTGGGACTGTCAGGTCTCAGGTAGCACTCATTGATGCGTTTGACCCTGGGTGTAAGAGGGTTTTCTGATGGAAGGGACTCAGCATGGGAGGTGAGAGAGGAAACCTCTAACTCATTTCCTCTGCTCGATTGCTGGGGAGCGAGAATGAGACCAATGGTAGGAGGCATAGGAATACTATGGTAGTATCCATAGTATGTGTGCGTGATTGGCCATTGCTACAGAAACACAAATCGTATGAGAAAGAATAAAAAGACAAAAACAAATGTGACCAAGTACAGTACATTTTTGCCCTAATGTCAATGATTATTTCTGTTGTTCCATTGCACCTCCTTGTTAATATGGACAAATTGTCTCAAGCTAAAATGTGCAATTAAATTATTCCTTCCTGGTCTGTCTATTGTGTCTACACTCCATAAAGGGTTCTTCGGCCCTACCTGGAACCCTTCTTGGTTCCAGGTAGAACCATGTAGCACCATTTTTGGACTCCTGTGTCCTGAATCTAACTGCATTGAATGACAGTTTCTTAGAAGACACATGTTTATTATGCCTAGTCCTGGACTCAAAAGCCATTTTAATGGACATTCTTTTCAGTTCAGGACTAGGATTAATTCATCTGTGTCCAGGAAATCTGGCCAAAGACATTGTGTCCCAGTCCCCTTCATGGTTTTGGCCAATATATATATATTTTAAATATCTCTCACTGCAGACCAAGCTATTGAGAAATGTGTCAGTTCAGTTATGCTTGATGTGTTGTTGTGCCCTATGTGATTGGGGAGAGAAACAAGGCTGGAAATGCATCAGAAAATGTTATCTACTGGGTGGGTTTACTGAAAAACCTGCTACAAAACCCCTCTAATGTTTTTCCACCACTTTTCATGCTTGCCCAGGCAACGTTCCCTTCAATCAGCACAGCCATTAGTTCAATCGGGATTTATTTGATCAGTGGAAACCTCTGTCTCTCGAGAACTAACATGGTTGAGTAGTTTCGCTGTAGATTAAGTAGTTTAGCTGTAGGTTGAGTGGGTATAAACTGCATTGTATAACACACAACTTACCTACCATGGTAGTGTAACATCAGTTCCAAGATAACTGCAGCGACTGTCAGTTAAAAATGAAACATTCATGCAACCACTTACCAACAGCAAGGTAGTGGTAACTCAGTCAGTTCATAGACTCAGTTCAACTGTATTAGATTCCAATCAAGGCTCTCATCTGTATCTGTGTGGTATAGAATACTACAGTATGAGTCATAATACCCATAAAACCGAGGTCAAACAGGGAAATGGTTCCAATCGAGGCTGCTGAATCCAGGCAAAGTTAAGAATGTCTGGATTAACTATCTAATGTTAGCTAAATGTAGTAATAAATAAATAGGCAAATATCTTTAAATGGACAATTCTGTGAACTGTCATGTTCAAGTTTCAAATTGACACAAAACCGGTTAGTAAATGTGTCAGCTAGAGATAACGTGCAGGAGCTTGCAGGAATTTGTAGTTTTGCATGATGTCTTCTTTGATGCTAATTAGCATTTTCAAATATGAGAGTAAATAGAGCCGAATATATTTTAAAGTCACCTTGTCCGAGAGCGATTTACATGGTTATCAAAACATCCCGCCAAGGTAAGCCTACATGAAACACAGCCCTTATTGTTTCTAAAATCCCCAAAGGGAAAATAATTGGAACAATTTCCCTCTTTGACTGCTAGGTATTATGACACCTCTACTGTGGGGATCTATATGGGCCGATAATATACAGTTGAAGTCGGAAGTTTACATACACTTTAGCCAACTACATTTAAACTCAGTTTTTCACAATTCCTTACATTTAATCCGAGTACAAATTCCCTGTTTTAAGTCAGTTAGGATCACCACTTTATTTTAAGAATGTGAAATGTCAGAATAATAGTAGAGAGTGATTCATTTAAGCTTTTATTTCTTTCATCACATTCCCAGTGGGTCAGAAGTCCACATACACTCTATTAGTATTTGGTAGCATTGCCTTTAAATTGTTTAACTTGGGTCAAACGTTTCAGGTAGCCTTCCACAAGCTTCCCACAAGAAGTTAGGTGAATTTTGGCCCATTCCTCCTGACAGAGCTGGTGTAACTGAGTCAGGTTTGTAGGCCTTCTTGCTCGCACATGCTTTTTCAGCACTGCCCACACATTTTCTATAGGATTAAGGTCAGGGCTTTGTGATGGCCACTCCAATACCTTGACTTTGTTGTCATTAAGCCATTTTGCCACAACTTTGGAAGTATGCTTGGGGTCATTGTCCATTTGGAAGACCCATATGCGACCCAGCTTTAACTTCCTGACTGATACCTTGATGTTGCTTCAATATATCCACATAATTTTCCATCATCATGAAGCCATCTATTTTGTGAAGTGCACCAGTCTCTCCTGCAGCGAACCACCCCCACAACATGATGCTGCCACCCCCGTGCTTCATGGTTGGGATGGTGTTCTTCGGTTTGCAAGCCTCCGCCTTTTTCCTCTAAACATAACTATGGTCATTATGGCCAAACAGATCTATTGTTGTTTCATCAGACCAGAGGACATTTCTACAAAAAGTACAAACTTTGTTCCCATGTGCAGTTGCAAACCGTAGTCTGGCTTTTTTATGGCGGTTTTGGAGCAGTGGCTTCCTACTTGCTGAGCAGCCTTTCAGGTTATTTCGATATAGGACTCGTTTTACTGTGGATATAGATACTTTTGTACCTGTTTCCTCCAGCATCTTCACAAGGTCCTTTGCTGCTGTTCTGGGATTGATTTGCAAGTACGTTCATCTCTAGGAGACAGAACACCTTCCTGAGCGGTATGATGGCTGCGTGGTCCCATGGTGTTTATACTTGTGTACTATTCTTTGTACAGATGAACGTGGTACCTTCAGGAGTTTGGAAATTGCTCCCAAGAATGAACCAGACTTGTGGAGGTCTACAATTTATTTTCTGAGGTCTGGGCTGATTTCTTTTGATTTTCCCATGATGTCAAGAAAAGAGGCACTGAGTTTGAAGGTAGACCTTAAAATACATCCACAGGTACACCTCCAATTGACTCGAATGATGTCAATTTGCCTATCAGAAGCTTCTAAAGCCATGACATAATTTTCTGGAATTTTCCAAGCTGTTTAAAGGCACAGTCAACTTAGTGTATGTAAACTTCTGACCCATTGGAATTGTGATACAGTGAATTATAAGTGAAATAATCTGTCTGTAAACAGTTGTTGGAAAAATTACTTGTGTGTCATGCACAAAGTAGATGTCCAAACAGACTTGCCAAAACTATAGTTTGTTAACAAGAATTTTGTGGAGTGGTTGGAAAACAAGTTTTAATGACTCCAACCTCAGTGTATGTCCACCTTCAACTGTAGGTATTCGTGGAAGACAGTTTTTCTGTCAGGTTTCCTGTCTGATGAGCCAAAGCAGGCTAATCAACACAGTCCTCCATGAGGCCTCTGTAGGAGAAGCCATGTGGAGCTTATCCATTTATCCATAGATTCTGTAGAGAGAATTTGCATCCCAAATGGCACCCTATTCCCTACAGGCCCTGATCAAAAGTAGTGCACTATATAGGGTGACATTTGGGATACACACAAAGTTGCCATCGCATCTGCCTGCCTATCTAAATGGAAATGACCTGCAGAGAGAAGGAAGGAGGGAGCTGAGGCTACTACGGTGGCTATGGCTACGCTAGCAAATCTACTGGTTAGGGATTGAATGCACATAAGCCATATTTCAATGGGGATCACCTTGTAACTGCTATACAATACTGTGGAAGATTCTTCTTAAGTCTGATCCCTCGCATTCAGTCTTGCCTTCATTGTCGCACAGCAAATTCTCCAGGGTTAAATCAATACTGCGAGTGTTAAATTGACACCTTAAAGCATGGACGCCTATAGACACTAGAACAGTGTTAAATTAACATATTGCTTGGTGTAATGCCTTATTTCCCTGAGTGGCTTGCCTTTCGTGTGAATTGTAGTTACCACCCATGACTGTATTTGTTAGTGACAGACATGGCTGTTGCATTCATCCAATTTCAATCCTATGGACTTGGCCAAGTGAGTTCCTGATTGAATGGTTTCATCATTAAAATGAATTTCTTAACAGCTATGTTTTTGTATGTACTGTACATTGATTGGTTAATTAATGTTTTGCTTCTCAAATACTGTTTAAATGACTTAAATTTTTTGAAACTAATCCAATATGTTACTTGGATTTATTGCACCTGTTACTGAATTGGTTGTTCCATTTTAAAGGATTTAGGTCAGGGGTGTCAAACTTATTCAATGGAGTGCTTAATGTCTGTGTGTTTTGGGGTCTTCCTTTCAATTAAGCCCTGGACACCCAGGTGAGAGGTGTTCTTTACTAATTAGTGATCATAATTGGTTGAATTGTGTACAAGGGATGAGCGGAGAAAGTACAGACTCCTAGTCCTCCTCTTCCCAAACTGGGATGCCGTCGGGGGTATGCCAAATTAAAATGTGATTTACGTAAAAAATAAAGTTTTCAAACAGTCCATTTATATTTTCCAACGGGGCTATACATTTGGGTGAGGTTTTTTCATTTCACTGCCAAAAATAAAATTAAACCATCTAGCGTTCAGCAAAATAGCAACACAATGTCAAATACAGGTAGCCTCGTCAAATAATTAACATCCAATCATATTAACCATTACGCTCTCGTGGGAATTCCACTAACGCCCCATATGTAGCCAAACATAGCTGCTGCTCATTCTGTTTGCTCGAAAATTGATAAATGGTTAAAAAAAAGTAAGGCCTGCATCCTTAGAGACTACCAGCAGTACTACACCTGCACCTGTCAACGACACAAGTTGTTCTGCATCCACAAGCACATCCAATGCTAGCATCAGTAATTCTACATTTTGTTGTTAGCCCAGCTAGCATGGACACTGACAGTTGTGAATCTGATGCAGCCGAAGAGCTACTGCCCCCTTACCCGGGAAAGCACCGAACAACAGACAGGGACGTTAGACCATCGAAGAGGCGCAAATATGATGAACTACATTGATTTGGAGTTCACTTATATTGGGAGTAGTGCCTTTCATCAGTGTGTTATATGTGCAAAATACTATCTCACAACTCAATGAAACGTTCACTCTTGTGCAGACATTTAGCCACGGGAGTTTTTTGAGCGAGAATTAAGACGACTTTTGAGTCGTAAAACATGTATAAAATCAACATTTACCATTAATAGGAAGGGGCTAGAAGTGTCTTATATGGTGAGCTACCGAGCGGCTTTGACAGCAAGCCCCATACTATTGTCGAGGACTTAATTCTACTTGCTGCTGTGGATATGGCTGGGACAATGCTGAGGGAAGAGGCCAAAAAAACTATACCGACAATACCTTCATCAAACAACACTGTTTCACGACGCCTCAGTGACATGTCAGGAGATGTTTTTAACCAATTACTGCTTTGCATACAGGCCAGTGAATTCTATGCATTACAGCTGGATGAGTCAACAGATGTGGTGGACTTTGGTGGTCAAGATGTGTTGGTATCTGTACTGATGGTGCAAAAGCCATGACAGGGAGACATAGTTGAGTGGTAAAGCGCGTGCAAGCAGTTGCTCCCGACGCCACTTGGGTACACTGCAGCATCCACCAAGAGGCTCTTGCTGCCAAGTGTGCTGCCAAGAATGCCTGACTGCTTTAAATACATTTTTGACACTACAGTGAAAATGGTTAATTTTGTTAAAGCAAGGCCCCTGAACTCTTGTGTATTTTCTGCACTATGCTAAGATATGGGCAGCGACCATATGGAAGTGTGTTGGTTATCAAGTGGCAAAGTATTGACACATTTTTTTAAATTGAGAGACGAGCTTAAGGTTTTCTTTACTAACCATAATTTTCACTTGTCTGACCACTTGCATGATGACAAGTTTCTCACACGACTGGCCTATCTGGGTGATGTTTTTTTTTCACCTGAATGATCTGAATCTAGGATTACTGTGACTCTCTGCAACTATATTCAATGTGCGGGACAAAATTGAGGCTATGATTAAGAAGTTGGAGCTCATCTCTGTCTGCATTAACAGGGACAAACACAGGTCTTTCATCATTATTTTTTTGTATGCAAATGAACTCAAGCTTATGGACAATGTCAAATGTGATATAGTGAAGCACCTGAGTGAGTTGGGTGCGCAATTACGCAGGTACTTTCCTGAAACAGATGACACAAACAACTCGATTTGTTATCCCTTTCATGCCCTGCCTCGAGTCCACTTACAAAGCATGTAGAGGTCTGTAATTTTTATCATAGGTACACTTCAAATGTGAGAGATGGAATCAAAAAAAAAAATCAAAAAAATCACATTGTATGATTTTTAAGTAATTAATTAGCATTTTATTGCATGACATACAGTAAGTATTTGATACATCAGAAAAGCAGAACTTAATATTTGGTACAGAAACCTTTGTTTGCAATTACAGAGATCATACGTTTCCTGTAGTTCTTGACCAGGTTTGCACACACTGCAGCAGGGATTTTGGCCCACTCCTCCATACAGACCTTCTCCAGATCCTTCAGGTTTCGGGACTGTCGCTGGGCAATACGGACTTTCAGCTCCCTCCAAAGATTTTCTATTGGGTTCAGGTCTGGAGACTGGCAAGGCCACTCCAGGACCTTGAGATGCTTCTTACGGAGCCACTCTGCAAAATCGACAGTGTATCAAATACTTGTTCTCCCCACTGTATGAAAAGTGGATTCTCGGCCCTCACTAGCATGAAAACGAAATACAGGCACAGACTGTGTGTGGAAAATTATTTAAGACTGAGACTCTCTCCAATACAACCCAATATTGCAGAGTTATGTGCATCCTTTCAAGCACACCCTTCTCGTTAACCTGTGGTGAGTGATTCACAATTTCCAATGAACAAATAATGTTTTATATGTAAGATGTTTAAATAAATAAAAAATTTAAAAATATTTTTTTGTTTATATTATTATTTGTGCCCTGGTCCTATAAGAGCACTTTGTCACTTCCCACAAGCTGGGTTGTGACAACAACTCACACTCATTCTTATACACTGCTCAAAAAAATAAAGAGAATACTAAAATAACAAATCCTAGATCTGAATGAATTAAATATTCTTATTAAATACTTTTTCCTTTACATAGTTGAATGTGCTGACAACAAAATCACACACATTATCAATGGAAATCAAATTTATCAACCCATGGAGGTCTGGATTTGGAGTCACACTCAAAATTAAAGTGAAAAACCACACTACAGGCTGATCCAACTTTGATGTAATGTCCTTAAAATGAGGCTCAGTAGTGTGTGTGGCCTCCACGTGCCTGTATGACCTCCCAACAACGCCTGGGCATGCTCCTGATGAGGTGGCGGATAGTCTCCTGAGGGATCTCCTCCCAGACCTGGACTAAAGCATCCGCCAACTCCTGGACAGTCTGTGGTGCAACGTGGCGTTGGTGGATGGAGCGAGACATGATGTCCCAGATGTGCTCAATTGGATTCAGGTCTGGGGAACGGGCGGGCCAGTCCATAGCATCAATGCCTTCCTCTTGCAGGAACTGCTGACACACTCCAGCCACATGAGGTCTAGCATTGTCTTGCATTAGGAGGAACCCAGGGCCAACCACACCAGCATATGGTCTCACAAGGGGTCTGAGGATCTCATCTCGGTACCTAATGGCAGTCAGGCTACCTCTGGCGAGCACATGGAGGGCTGTGCGGCCCCTCAAAGAAATGCCACCCCACACCATGACTGACCCACCGCCAAACCGGTCATGCTGGAGGATGTTGCAGGCAGCAGAACGTTCTCCACAGCGTCTCCAGACTGTCACGTCTGTCACGTGCTCAGTGTGAACCTGCTTTCATCTGTGAAAAGCACAGGGCGCCAGTGGCGAATTTGCCAATCTTGGTGTTCTCTGGCAAATGCCAAACGTCCTGCACGGTGTTGGGCTGTAAGCACAACACCCACCTGTGGACGTCGGCCCCTCATACCACCCTCATGGAGTCTGTTTCTGACCGTTTGAGCAGACACATGCACATTTGTGGCCTGCTGGAGGTAATTTTGCAGGGCTCTGGTAGTGCTCCTCCTGCTCCTCCTTGCATAAAGGCGGATGTAGCGGTCCTGCTGCTGGGTTGTTGCCCTCCTACGGCCTCCTCCACATCTCCTGATGTACTGGCCTGTCTCCTGGTAGCGCCTCCCTGCTCTGGACACTACGCTGACAGACACAGCAAACCTTCTTGCCACATCTCGCATTGATGTGCCATCCTGGATGAGCTGCACTACCTGAGCCACTTGTGTGGGTTGTAGATTCCGTCTCATGCTACCACTAGAGTGAAAGCACCGCCAGCATTCAAAAGTGACCAAAACATCAGCCAGGAAGCATAGGAACTGAGAAGTGGTCTGTGGTCCCCACCTGCAGAACCACTCCTTTATTTTGGGTGTCTTGCTAAATGCGTATAATTTCCACCTGTTGTCTATTCCATTTGCACAACAGCATGTGACATTTATTGTCAATCAGTGTTGGTTCCTAAGTGGACAGTTTGATTTCACAGAAGTGTGATTGACTTGGAGTTACATTGTGTTGTTTAAATGTTCCCTTTATTTTTTTGAGCAGTGTATTTAATAAATGTATGTGTGACAGGCGTACAATGATAGCAAAAAACAACATTTGAGAGAGCTTTAGATCGTCTCATATTTCAGTATTCCCAACCCTGGCAATCGTTCTGAATGCAGGTTGTGGGTGACTAAAAGTCGATGGTTGGATATCATTTTCGGGTGGTGTGGCTTATTAGGGGCTTGATCTTTAGAAATGTTTTGGCCACCCGTGAGATTAAATAACATTTCTGTTGATCAATTAAAGTTTAAATATGTAATATTATTGCACTTTACATATTTGATATTAAAACATTACTTAGATCATGCAGTGAAGTGGTTACTAACCTTTTGAGGATATACCATTGTGATTTGAAAAGGCTTTTAAGGACCTCAAACACTTCTGTTTGTTTTTCTTTTGGAAAAGTTTTATTGGCACAATTCCTTTAAAAAGCTCATACATTTTTTACATCATTTATACACATAAAAACGGCAACAAAGCATAAAACACAGCATTTGAAAGTTACATTTAAATTTGTTAAAAAGTACATGTTGTTAAAACCAATGAAAACAACCATTAATAAAAGTACTTTCCTTGTAAAAACATCAAATCTGTAAAGCCATTTAAAATGTGTACTAATGATCTAACAAAGGTAAAACATTTTTAAGACATGAAAAACATGTTAAAAAGCCACTTTGTTAAAAAGCTGTCTTCAGTCCCTTGTACAGGAGCGGGGTGAGTCGTTATCAAGCTCACCTCATCCTGCTCTTCTGAATAGATCATCGTCCCGTCCTTCGGGGCCCAGAGGAGATCCCTCCCCTAGGCGCATCGCCCTAGGCGCCGCAGCGCTGTCAGGCCGTGGCCGCCGGGACCTAGGGTGTTGTGGGGGACCCTTCGCCTGGGGTCGAGGCCCCCTTCCTTTCGTACCACCCCAGGGCTTCCGTGGCTACCATGGCCACTGCCTGGGGGGTGGTCTCTACGTTTTTCGCTACCAGCAGGTTACGGGAGGACCACAGTGCTTCCTTCAGGCACATGAGGGTGGGCCAGAGCTTGGTGAAGGTCTTCGATGAAATGGGCCTTTGGCCCACCCCATACAGCACGAGCTGAGGTGTTAGGTCCTCCCCTGCTGGCAGACACGAGGTGATCAGGGGGCCTGCTTCCTTCCACAGGTCCCTGGCGGCTCTGCACTCCCAGAGCATGTGCCTCACCGACTCTTCTTGGCCGCAGCCTGGTCGGGGGCACGCGGATGTCCTCGCCATGCCCCGTGAGTGCATAACGGCCCTGACCGGGAGGATCTCGTGGGCGACCATCCAGGACAGGTCCCGATGCCGATTCAGGAGAGCAGGGTGGGCCACGTTGCGCCAAACCGTTGTGGGCTCACCTATAGCGAGCCCGCGCACTGGACATACTGGTTCCCGATCCTGCACAAGAGAGAGAAGAGAGCGGTGTTTTGTTAAGACCGTGACTGTTTCTCAAACACACTCAAACACTTCTGTTACCTTAATTAAAACTACAAAGTGTCAGTGATTGACTGTAACATATGATAACAATTCAACAGAACAGAAGAACCGGAATTACATTTACTCTCATGGGTGGCCAAAAATAACTTCCTGAAAGCCACACCCATACTAAGCCAAGTCTTCGGTATTCTGATCTGACCCGCTGGGTCATATCTCAATAACCCAGAATCAACAAACCAACCTTGCTCTTTAAAAAAATGCCTGCAATCCAGCAGTCCAAACACCCCAGTATTTTTTCCTGTAAGCCTTCAAAATAAGGCTTTATGAAATACATATTGTATATAATATGAAAGTGTATGTATACAAAAAGCATTTCTCTTGAATGGCGACTCTACAATTGACTCGAAAGGCAAAGAAATTGAGAATAAATCCATAAATAACAACCTTAAGCGTTACTGCGTGCGTGCGAGAGAAGGGGACTGGAGGCCCCGAGTCAATCACTGTCTCAGCACACAGATGGCTGCATGATCTTCGAAGTTAATTAGTGATGGTTTCCTTTCCTGCCTCTCACTGGGACTAGGTGAGAGAGAGAACCAAATGATGAGGAAATATAATTACTTGACACATTGGAAAGAATCAACAACAAAAAAACAGCGCGAACTAGAATGCTATTTGGCACTAAACAGAGAGTACACCATGGTAGAATACCTGACAACTTTTGACTGACCCAAACTTAAGGAAAGATTTGACTATGTACAGACTCAGTGAGCATAGCCTTGCTATTGATAAAGGTCGCCGTAGGCAGACCTGGCTCTCAAGAGAAGACAGGCTCTGTGACACTGCTCACAAAATGAGGTGGAAACTGAGCTGCACTTCCTAACCTCCTGCCAAATGTATGACCATATTAAAGACACAAATTTCCCTCAGATTACACAGACCCACAAAGAATTTGAAAACAAACCCAATTTAATAAACTATCATATTTATTGGGTGAAATACCAGTGTGCCATACCAGCAGCAAGAGTTGTGACCTGTTGCCACAAGAAAAGGGCAACCAGTGAAGAACAAACACCATTGTAAATACAACCTATATTTATGTGTATTTATTTTCCCTTTTGTACTTGAACTATTTGCACATATGACATTTGAATTGTCTTGTGAGTTTAATTTTTACTGTTCATTTAAAAAAAAAAAATCACTTTTGTTTACTATCTATTGCAGTTGCTTTGGCAATGTAAACATTTGTTTCCCATGCCAATAGAGCCCTTAAATCGAATTGAAAAAATTGAGAGAGAGACAGACGGACAGATGGACAGACGGGGGGAGGGTAGGAGAGCGGGAAAGAGCTGCTATGAATCAGGGAGGGAGGGAACGTAGGTTTTTATTTATTTAACTTCGAGATAGGGGGCGCTCTTTTAATTTTTGGATAAAAAACATTCCCGTTTTAAACAAGATATTTTGTCACGAAAAGATGCTCGACTATGCATGTAATTGACAGCTTTGGAAAGAAAAAACTCTGACGTTTCCAGAACTGCAAAGATATTATCTGTGAGTGCCCCAGAACTAATGCTACAGGCGAAACCAAGATGAAATTTCATACAGGAAATGCCCCAGATTCTGAAGGCACTGTGTTCCAATGTCTCCTTATATGGCTGTGAATGCGCCAGGAATGAGCCTGTACTTTTTGCCGTTTCCCCAAGGTGTCTGCAGCATTGTGACGTATTTGTAGGCATATCATTGGAAGATTGACCATAAGAGACTACATTTACCAGGTGTCCGCCCGGTGTCCTGCGTCAAAATTATTGCGTAATCTCTAGGTCCATGCGCGTTCCATTTCTTCAGAGGAGAAACTAAACTGCCACGAATGATTTATCATCGATAGATATGTGAAAAACACCTTGAGGATTGATTCTAAACAATGTTTGCCATGTTTCTGTCGATATTATGGAGTTAATTTGGAAAAAAGTTCGTTGTAATTACTTAATTTTCGCTTTTTTTTTTACCCAAACGTGATCTTTTTGGAAAAACTGAACATTTGCTATCTAACTGAGAGTCTCCTCATTGAAAACATCTGAAGTTCTTCAAAGGTAAATGCTTTTATTTGAATGCTTTTCTTGTTTTTGTGAAAATGTTGCATGCTGAATTCTAGGCTAAATGCTATGCTAGGCTATCAATACTCTTACACAAATGCTTGTTTAGCTATGGTTCAAAAGCATATTTTGAAAATCTGAGATGACAGTGTTGTTAACAAAAGGCTAAGCTTGAGAGCAAATATATTTATTTAATTTGCGATTTTCATGAATAGTTAACGTTGCGCTATGGTAATGAGCTTGAGGCTGTATTCACGATCCCGGATCCGGGATGGCTAGAATCAAGCGGATATTATTAACCGTTATTTTAACAGGTCAATTGACTGAGAATACATTCTCATTTACAGCAACGACCTGGAGAATTGTTGTAGGGAAGAGGAGGGGGGATGAATGAATCAATTGGAAGCTGGGGATGATTAGGTGGCCATGATGGTATGAGGGCCAGATTGGGAATTTAGCCAGGACACCGGGGTTAACACCCCTACTCATACGACGAGTACCATGGGATCTTTAGTGACCACAGAGAGTCAGGACACCCTTTTAACTTCCCATTTGAAAGATGGTGAGGGACAGGAGGGAGAGACTGACTGACTGACTGTAGGTGACTGAGAAAGGAGGGCTGGAGGGAGAGAGGAGGTAGGGAGGGCTGAGCCTGTCCTGCAGTCTGCTTTAGCTTTTGATCCAATCCCATCACACTCATATGCAGCTTTGTTCCATTGAGTGAAGCACACAATGATTAGAGAGGTCCCTGAAACATGTAGGCTACTACACTGAAAACATCTCAAAAAGACAATGATCTTCATCCCAAATGGTACCCTATTCCCTATATCGTGCACTCTGGGTCTGGCAAAAGTAGTACACTATGTAGGTAATAGTGCACCAATTACTGTCAATTTACTGCAAACAAATGTGAAGTTAGCCCTCTATATAAGAGTACAGTACTGTGAAGAGCAATGCATTATGGAGGCTCAATAGCATTCCACTACCCTGTCAAAATGTTACAATCATTTTGTACACTAAATTACTGCATTACCTGTTTTGCTGTATATTTACAGCAGCATTTTTTGAATGATGGTGCATTGTGGGAAAATGTTCTGGGTGGGGAAGAATCTCCGTCTCATTAACATATTTTGAGGCGTGCCTTGTAAGAAGCTATATATGTTGCACCCGTTGTGAGAATTCTGTACCATACTGTATTTTAGGATTCCAAATACAGTGATCTAGACATTTGCAGTGACTTACTGGATACTGTGTGGCCAAAATGTTACTGTAAAAATTACAGGAAATGTTATACAGTGATGACGCATCACAGACCCACCTGGTAGACACCGCCACACAGACACCACACTTAACTCTTAGTCAAGAAGGTGACATCTATAACGTAAAATTGTTATTTGGATGTCCCCATAGGAGAACCCTATAAAAACCATAAATTTTTGTTCTAGGTAGAACTGGAAGACCCTTTTTCTGCAGGGTGTTTGATATGGAACGCAAAAGAGTTCTCCTATGGGGACAGCCAAAGAACCCTTTTTTCTAAGAGTGTATGGACATGAAAGTAAATGAGAAAGGTAATGTCTCAAATGGCTGCCTATACAGTGCACTTATTTTGACCAGGGCCCATACTGTAGGTCTGGTCAAAAGTGATGCATTATATAGGGAATAGGTTGCCATTTGGGATGCATTCTAAATGTCACATAGGCAGGCGCTCGATCTTTTGTTAGTGGGGTTCAGGCATGTCGATAAGAACAGGACCACAGGCTCCCACAATGCACCCTGTGTAGTCCAAGGATGCCATTAGGGATGAGTCTGTAAAGACAATCTGGACTGTAAGAGCCAGACACAGGCTGTGCCCCCAAATAGCACACTATTACCTACAAGTCTGTTACTTTTGACATGGGCCCATAGGGGTCTCATCAAAAGTAGTACACTATATAGGAAATAGGGTGCTATTTGGTACATAGCCACACTCACCTTTCATTACTCAGACAGGGCCTTTTGTTAGAATATTTTCTCTCACACTGATGAAAAGCCCTTGAAACTAACAAGGGTCAGTTCTTCATTAGAAAACACCGCATCACAATGAACCAGCACCATGGTGATGAGGTGATGAGGCTGGTCATGCATAAGGTTGTCAGTTTGTACAGTACTGTAAAGAGCATTGCACTATGGGGGCTCAATGACATTCCGCTTGGTTCCAGGTAGATACATTCGGCTTGGTTCCAGGTAAATAAAGTTCAATGATCCTCTCACATTAGAAAGACATCCATACTGTACTGTATGTAATGTATGTGGAAAGATGTAACAAGGCTATATACACAAGTATGGACCATGCTGTGTGTGGATGGAAGGAACAAGGCTATATTGAAGAAATAAGGCCAGTGTGTCACGACTTCTACCGAAGTCGATGCCTCTCCTTGTTCGGACTGCGTCTGTCAGACGATGGATCGCTGGGAGAGACAGGGAGGTCCTCCAGTACCTCCTCCAGCATAACAGGGGTCCTCACTACCCGTCCCTCCTGTACCCAGTTCCAGTGGGATGCGTCTCGCCCTTTCCGGAGAGTATGGCGTGAGGAGACGCTATTCCCTCCGCAAGGCAATCAAACAAGCTAAGCGTCAGTCTAGAGACAAAGTAGAGTCGCAATTCAACAGCTCATACACGGGAGTTATGTGGCAGGGTCTACAGTAAATAATGGACAACAAAAAGAAAAGCAGCCCCGTCGCGGATCCCGATGTCTTGCTCCCAGACAAACTAAACAACTTTGCTCGCTTTGAGGACAATACAGTGTCACCGACATGGCCCGCTACCAGAACCTGCGGGCTCTCCTTCACTGCAGCAAACGTAAAACATTTAAATGTGTTAACCCTCGCAAGGCTGCCGGCCCAGACGGCATCCCTAGCCGTGTCTTCAGAGCATGCGCAGACCAGCTGGCTGGTGTGTTTACAGACATATTCAATCAATCCCTATCCCAGTCTGCTGTTCACACATGCTTCAAGAGGGCCACCATTGTTCCTGTTCCCAAGAAAGCTAAGGTAACTGAGCTAAATGACTATTGCCCCCGTAGCACTCACTTCCGTCATCATGAAGTGCTTTGAGAGGCTAGTCAAGGATCATATCACCTCCACCCTACCTGACACCCTAGACCCATTCCAATTTTCTTACCACCCCAATTAGTCCACAGACGCTGCATTCGCAATCATACTGCACACTGCCCTAACCCATCTGGACAAGAGGAATAAGAATGCTGTTCATCGACTACAGCTCAGCATTTAACACCATAGTACCCTCCAAACTCGTCAATAATGACCCTGGGTCTCGACCCCGCCCTGTGCAACTGGGTCCTGGACTTTCTGACGGACGTCCCCAGGTGGTGAGGGTAGGAAACAACATCTCCACCCCGCTGATCCTCAACAGTGTGGCCCCACAAGGGTGCGTTCTCAGCTCTCTCCTGTACTCCCTGTTCACCCATGACGGGACGGCCTACAGGAAGGAGGTGAGGGCCCTCGGAGTGTGGTGTCAGGAAAATAACCTCACACTCAACGTCAACATAACAAAGTAGATGATTGTGGACTTCAGGAAACAGCAGAGGGAGCACCCCCCCCCCCTATCCATGTTGACGGGACAGTAGTGAAGAAGGTGGAAAGTTTTAAGTTCCTTGGCGTAGACATTACGGAAAAACTGAAATGGTCCACCCACACAGACAGTGTGGTGAAGAAGGCGCAACAGCGCCTCTTCAACCTCAGGAGGCTGAAGAAATTTGGCTTGTCTCCAAAAACACGCATCCTGTCAAGCTGTATCACCACCTGGTACGGCAACTGCTCCACCCACAACCATAAGGCTCGCCAAAGGGTAGTGCGGTCTGCACAACGCATCACCGGGGGCAAACTACCTACCCTCCAGGACACCTACACCACCCGATGTCACAGGAAGGCCAAAAAGATTATCGAGGACAATAACCACACGAGCCACTGCTTCTTCACCCAGCTACCATCCAGAAGGCGAGGTCAGTACAGGTGCATCAAAGCTGGGACCGAGAGACTGAAAAACAACTTCTATCTCAAGGCCATCAGACTGTTAAACAGCCATCACTAACATTGAGTGGCTGTTGCCAACTTACTGACTCAAATCTCTTGCCACTTTAATAATTAAAAATTGGATGTAATAAATGTATCATTAGTCACTTTAAACAATGCCACTTTATATTATGTTTACATACCCCACATTACTCATCTCATATGTGTATATACTGTGCTCTATACCATCTACTACATCTTGCCTATGCCGTTCGGCCGTCGCTCATCCATATATTTACAGTGCCTTGCGAAAGTATTCGGCTCCCTTGAACTTTGCGACCTTTTGCCACATTTCAGGCTTCAAACATAAAGATATAAAACTGTATTTTTTTGTGAAGAATCAACAACAAGTGGGACACAATCATGAAGTGGAACGACATTTATTGGATATTTCAAACTTTTTTAACAAATCAAAAACTGAAAAATTGGGCGTGCAGGATTATTCAGCCCCCTTAAGTTAATACTTTGTAGCGCCACCTTTTGCTGCGATTACAGCTGTAAGTCGCTTGGGGTATGTCTCTATCAGTTTTGCACATCGAGACACTGACATTTTTTTCCATTCCTCCTTGCAAAACAGCTCGAGCTCAGTGAGGTTGGATGGAGAGCATTTGTGAACAGCAGTTTTCAGTTCTTTCCACAGATTCTCGATTGGATTCAGGTCTGGACTTTGACTTGGCCATTCTAACACCTGGATATGTTTATTTTTGAACCATTCCATTGTAGATTTTGCTTTATGTTTTGTATCATTGTCTTGTTGGAAGACAAATCTCCATCCCAGTCTCAGGTCTTTTGCAGACTCCATCAGGTTTTCTTCCAGAATGGTCCTGTATTTGGCTCCATCCATCTTCCCATCAATTTTAACCATCTTCCCTGTCCCTGCTGAAGAAAAGCAGGCCCAAACCATGACGCTGCCACCACCATGTTTGACAGTGGGGATGGTGTGTTCAGGGTGATGAGCTGTGTTGCTTTTACGCCAAACATAACGTTTTGCATTGTTGCCAAAAAGTTCAATTTTGGTTTCATCTGACCAGAGCACCTTCTTCCACATGTTTGGTGTGTCTCCCAGGTGGCTTGTGGCAAACTTTAAACAACACTTTTTATGGATATCTTTAAGAAATGGCTTTCTTCTTGCCACTCTTCCATAAAGGCCAGATTTGTGCAATATACGACTGATTGTTGTCCTATGGACAGAGTCTCCCACCTCAGCTGTAGATCTCTGCAGTTCATCCAGAGTGATCATGGGCCTCTTGGCTGCATCTCTGATCAGTCTTCTCCTTGTATGAGCTGAAAGTTTAGAGGGACGGCCAGGTCTTGGTAGATTTGCAGTGGTCTGATACTCCTTCCATTTCAATATTATCGCTTGCACAGTGCTCCTTGGGATGTTTAAAGCTTGGGAAATCTTTTTGTATCCAAATCCGGCTTTAAACTTCTTCACAACAGTATCTCGGACCTGCCTGGTGTGTTCCTTGTTCCTCATGATGCTCTCTGCACTTTTAACGGACCTCTGAGACTATCACAGTGCAGGTGCATTTATACGGATACTTGATTACACACAGGTGGATTGTATTTATCATCATTAGTCATTTAGGTCAACATTGGATCATTCAGAGATCCTCACTGAACTTCTGCAGAGAGTTTGCTGCACTGAAAGTAAAGGGGCTGAATAATTTTGCACGCCCAATTTTTCAGTTTTTGATTTGTTAAAAAAGTTTGAAATATCCAATAAATGTCGTTCCACTTCATGATTGTGTCCCACTTGTTGTTGATTCTTCACAAAAAAATACAGTTTTATATCTTTATGTTTGAAGCCTGAAATGTGGCAAAAGGTCGCAAAGTTCAAGGGGGCCAAATACTTTCGCAAGGCACTGTATATGTACATATTCTTATTAATTCCTTTGGTGTTGTGAAATTGTTAGATTAGTTGTTAGATATTACTGAATGGTCAGAGCTAGAAGCACAAGCATTTCGCTACACTCACATTAACATGTGATAACCATGTGTATGTGACCAATACAATTTGATTTGATAAAACCTGCAGGTTCTGCTGATGGATTGAGCACTATGCCAAAATGTTTGTAACTGACAAATGATCAGATACATAAATCAGTGAAATTTATTCCAGAAAAAATGATTTACTTCTGCACTAGACAGAATTGAAACACTATAATAGTGTTTTCAACCTTTTCTGGTTGTGCAAAGAGTTGCACAACACTTGATTAAGTGATGTTAAAACACACCATTTACTGGTTCAAAACATCTCAGGATGATGTGTTCAATACTCCATGAAAGTTAAGGTTTCGTCTCCTTCAAGTTGGTGGCAGCTCATTTGCCATTATTTTTGGTATTACAAAGCACTTAATTTTAACACTTCTTCTTCATGCTTTTTCAGGAACAAAACAATATCCATTTGTAGCATTTGTGTTTGAGATTTCTGACCACAATTGGCAATATCTAAAGCACACTTTCCAATGTTAACAACCTAATCATAATCTTAGTGTGTGCTGCCTCAAAGCATTGTGGGATATCAATGAAGGTGACTTTGAAACCCCATGAACACGTTATCTGGTATTTTTCTCTGTCACACTACACTGAATTAATTGCTGTGATAATAGGCAGTCAGAATTGCCTAGATTGGTATTGTGGACAAATCCTTAGATGATTTCAGAATCAGTTTGCTGAATGTCTTTTTGAATATATCTGCATCCCAAATGGCACCCTATTCCATACATAGTGTAATACTTTTGACCAAAGCCCTATACTGTAGGCCATCGTCAAAACTAATACACTATGTAGGGAATAGGGGGCCATTTGGGACATATACTGTCTTTTTCTTCTTACTACATGAGGGGATATATTTATTTGGTTCTGCAGGGAGAATATGTGACTTAACTCAAAGAGGGTGGATTTAATTTGGCTTATACTCTTTAAGGATGAAATTCAAACAACGTCTAACGAAGTGATGAGCTAATGTGTATTAATTTATGAATATCTACAGTATTAGAAAGAATAGGCCTACATTATGTGAAAAAAGTATCCAAGCATGAAGGATGAACAGGTCACAGAATCAACAACAATTTAGAACATATTTTCAGTATCATAATGGCACAGTACTTAGTAAAGAAATGGTTTCTTTTTTCCATATATGATTGAATATATTAGCATTTAAGGTCACACTTTTATTTTGGATAGTCCGGATAGTCCCATCTGTATATGCTCTACAGATAGTATGACTATTAACAAATCTGTTTATAAGCAACTCCTTGCTTACACTGTAAAACTGAAACGTGACATCTTTATAACATAAACGTCAGCGTTTAAAACTTAAACACAAGGCATTTATATTTCTCAATAAGTGTTCTCATCTTTAACAGTCAATGTTAGAGAGAATACAGTAGACGGCACACGACATGATGAAACAGCTGGAAAATATTTTCCAATATCGTGAACAATTACGCCGCAGGGCGCTTCTATCCCTAAAGGCTCTGGGTCTGTCCAGGGAAAGAAAACATACGGAACCTGGCTGGAGCTGGATATCTTGCGGGGAAGAGAACTGTCTTAACCAGGCAGACCCTGAAAATGGTGATTTAGAAACGGATGGTTGTGTTGGCTGACCATAAAGCCTCCTCTTTTTCTGTAAGAAAGGAATAGTAAAATGATTTAACTAATTATAACATGTTTTAAAGGTCTGTACTGAAGATTTACCATTTTAAAACCCTTTATTTAATTCTAACTCACCTTTAACGAAAGGCCTCTGTTTTTCTCTCTGTGTGTGTGTCTCAGAGAAAGGCTTCAGGAAAGACGTGTGCGGCCGTGTGTGTTTCAAAACAGTGGGGTTTTCGGGGGTGTGTGTCGTGTGTGTGTGTGTGTGTGTGTGTCTGTAGGTGTTTTTTTTAAAATTATTCAACAATAGCAGGGCATTTGCACATAGGGTTTTCCAAAAATGTTTTTCCCGAGCATCTCATTTACCTTAAAAGAGGTTGAAATATCAGGCTCTCTCTCTCTCTGTCTTCTCTGTCTGTCTCAGAGAAAGGCTTTCTGGGAAAGATGTGTGTCTCTGCAATTCTGTATGAAACAATTCAAAATTAGGGGGTCCTTTGCACACAGGGTGTCTCCAAAAACAGCATGGGGTTATTTCCTGAGGATGTTAGAGACCAACAGTCAAACCCCACAACAACCATAGAATAGGCCTAGACGTCCCCTAAGGTTTAAAAACAATGTTTTTTTCTAAACAATATCAACGCTACTGGTCATTTGCACACAGGTTGTCTCCAAATAAAAAATAAACAGGGGGTATCCCCCGGTCTGAAAGTTCATTCCATACTATGACTCCAGTAGGACACAGCTGCTCATCTGAAAAGTCTTTACACATGAAGAGAAGCCTTTCTGCAAGCCTAGACACATGGAGAATTTTGAAGGTGAGGATGTGAAAATAATATATTAGATTAGATTTTGTGTGCGTTAGGTACTTTGTGGGAAATGTTTGATATTATCTGTTAGAAATTACTGCACTGTTTGGAACTCTCTAACAAGGTTTCCTAAAATATTAAACCGTTGTTCTATATGGTTTTTACAGATATTCTAAAAGTGGAGGACTTCAAATTTTCAGGTATGTTTTTATGTCAATTGTATGTAGTTAAAATGTATATTTGGTATAAATATATTTTAATATTTAAAAACGTCTATAGGATACCCGACATTTTTTTACCTTTTATTTAACCAGGCAAGTCAGTTAAGAACACATTCTTATTTTCAATGACGGCCTGGGAACAGTGGGTTAACTGCCTGTTTAGCAACTACCGGGAATAATTTATTTGGATCATCCAACATACTGTTATAACCATCTCTGATGAGCATTCAGAGGAGCAAACAGCGGCCGGTTCTTCTTTACGCCCTACGGCCAAAAGCCATTTTCAACATAAGGCCAAAAATACAATGCATAATAATCTTTTATACATTAAACAAAAAGTGTGTACACTATTTTAAAAAGCTAATCTTATGTTTACAGCGGACAGAACCCCAACAAGAAGGAAATACGGACTCTACCTATGAACGACTTTGGGGACACTGAAACCGGCGATATTCTACCGTTCTGTATGACCGGAGCTGGTGTTTCTTTATGTAGTCCTACGCCATCAAGCTATTTTCGACGGAAGTCCAAAAAATAAAATGTGTAATAATCTTTAATACATTAAGCATTAAACAAAAAGTGTGTACACTATTTAAAAAAAGCTAATCTTGTGTTTACAGTGGACAGAACCTCAACAAGGATACATGATGCATTATGGACTCTACCTATGAACGACTTCGAGGGTAATGAAACAGACGATATTCTACCGTTCTGTACGACCGGCTTTACCATAACTCAAAAGAACACAAGAAGTGCAGCTTTAACACCGCTACACACCCCCTAGAACTTCCACCCAAGCGCTATATAATCTAGCACCTAAGGCGCATCACAATACTTTGGCAGAAGTGCACTGCGCAGAAGGGCCAGGGTGATTCTGAAAACGATTGGATTCAAGAGCAAGCTCTCTATGGATACGGATGACAGGGTGATTAACAAAAGGCTAAGCTGTGTCTCAATATATTTCATTTGTGATTTTCATGAATAGCAATATTTTCTAGGGATATTTATGTCCGTTGCGTTATGCTAATTATAGTCAGGTGATGATTATTCTACCGCATGCGGGTTTGGGAATGTTAAGAGATAGGAGGAGCTACTTAAGAACCTGATGGAGGGGTTCCGATCTCTTGCGGAACGCCATGACTTGGGGATCATGGCGTTGACGGAGCAATTCCTCGAAGTAGCTCACAAGCAGCACGCCACATCCGAAACCTCCCACAACTTCCCTACTAATGGTGGATTTGTTCAGCCTACCCCGGCTCCCCGAGAACCCCGCTTACCTCCTCTGGAATGATATGCTGGCAATCCTGGATTCTGCCGGCTGTTTCTTTCCCAGTGCCCCCTCATTTTTAAGCTACAGCCATCTTCGTTCCTTTCGGATCGATCAAAGACAACGTATCTATTTCCGTAAATGTCCGGAAGGGAGCTCTCCTGGGCGACGGCTGTTTGGGAGCAACAATCCGCCGTTTGCCATACCCTGGAAGATTTCATGGCGGAGGTAAGGAAGGAATTCGATTCTCTGGTGTCTGGGAGAGATGCGTCCCGAAAACTACTGAAGGGACATCAGAAATTCCATAGTGTGGCAGACTACGCGTTAGAATTTCGCACATTGGCCACCGAGAGTGCCTAGAATCCGGAGGCTTTATTCGATACTTTCCTTCACGGGCTGTAAGATTAAATAAAAGACGATCACGCAGCACGGTAGTTACCATTTGACCTCGATTCCCTCATGATTAGGATTGATGGGCATCTACGAGAACGCCGGAGTGAGAGGAGGTTGGGTCTCGGGAACATTCGTTCATCTGCTGCTGCCTGCTCACCTCCGAAGGAATCTGGAAGTCCCCGAAGTTCACCCTTCCGAGGAGAGCCGAAGCCACCGAGTTCCCTCGAGAATCATCGGCGACGAGTGAGTCGGTTACACCTGAGCCTATGCAACTGGGCAGAGCTGGACTATCCCCTAGGGAACGTTCCCACAGGCTGAGCGACAACTCTTGTCTGTTCTGTGGGGCTGCGGGACAATATATATAGTTACCTGCAAGATTAAGAGCCCTATTTATTTTGTAGGTACAAGTACTCTGGTAGGCCAGACTGGGAATCCTTTATTTCCCATCACCCGCACTCCCTTTTTGTGATACTGCTGTGTGGAGACCAGTCTAAGTCTCTCCCGGTGCTCATTGACTCTGGAGCGGATGAGAGTTTTATGGACAGTTTTATGGACACTACCCTAGTTTCTGAGGTATCAACTCCTCTCTGTTCCCATGGACGCTAGAGCACTGGACGGCCGCTCCATTGGAAGAGTTACCCACAGCACTGTGCCTGTTAATCTGCGGGTTTGAGGAAATCGTACAGCTTCTCCTCATTGATCCCCCATGTTCCTGTTGTTTTGGGATTTTCTTGGCCCCAAAAACACAACCCCTTTATCAACTGAAGTACGAGTTCAATCCTGGGTTGGAATCTGTTCTGCCATTCCCATTGACTCAAAGTGGCGCAGCCTTCCCCGAGACGTCCTCCTCAGGGCTTAAGTCAAGCCTCGTATTTCTCTGCCATTCTCACAGAGTACCATGACCCCCTGGAGGGTTTCAGCAAGGCACGGGCCACTTCTTTTCCCCCGCATCATCCCTACGATTGTGCCATTAACCAGTTATGCATTAGGGGGCGCTATTCAAATTTTGGGATGAAAAATTTTCTCGTTTTAAACAAGATATTTTGTCACGAAAAGATGCTCGACTATGCATATAATTGACAGCTTTGGAAAGAAAACACTCTGACGTTTCCAAAACTGCAAAGATATTGTCTGAGTGCCACAGAACTGATGTTACAGGCGAAACCCAGATAAAAATCCAACCAGGAAGTGCTGCATTTTTTGAAACCGCCTCATGCCAATGACTCCTTATATGGCTGTGAATGAGCTTACGTTTTCCACGTATTCCCCAAGGTGTCTACAGCATTGTGATGTCTTTTTAGGCATTTCCATTGAAGAAAGGCCGTAATAGACCATATATAGCATGTGGTCACATGGTGTCTCCCGCAGAAAATCTCGCATAAAATACTGAGGTAGCCATTTTTCCAATCGCTTCTTATGAGAAACCAATTGCCTCGACGGATATATTATCGAATATATATGTTAAAAACACCTTGAGGATGGATCCTAAACAATGTTTGCCGTGTTTCTGTCGATATTATGGAGAAAATTTAGAAAAAAGTTTGGCGTTATAGTTGCAGCATTTTCCGGTCGATTTCTCAGCCAAGCATGATGAAGAAACGGGAGCTATTTCGCCTACAAAAATAATATTTTTGGGAAAAGGAACATTTGCTATCTAACTGGGAGTCTCCTGAGTGAAAGCATCCGAAGTTCTTCAAAGGTAAATGATTTAATTTGGTTGCTTTTCTCATTTTCGTGAAAATGTTGCCTGCTGCCAGCAGAGCTAGCATAGCATTATGCCATAATAAACTTACACAAATGCTTGTCTAGCGTATGCTAATTCATTTGAGACTATGATTACGCTCCCGGATACGGGATTGCTCGTCGCAAGAGGTTGACCTTCTTCCAGGCACCACACCGCCTTGTGGTTGGCTATATTCCCTATCCAGCCAGGAGACCACGGCCATGGAGGAGTTTATTGAGGACTCTCTGGCTGCTGGAGGCATCCGTCCCTCTGCACCCCCTGCTGACACAGGGGTTTTCTTTGTGGAAAAGAAGTACAAGACCCTGTGTAGAGACTACCGGGGCCTAAATGACATAATGATCAAGAATCGTTACCCCCTACCACTCCTCTCCTCTGCTTTTGAACCTCCCCGGTGGGCTACCATCTTCTCCGAGCTGGACCTTCGGAATGCCTACCACCTGGTTCGGATACGCGAAGGGGATGAGTGGAAGACAGCCTTCAACAGTGCCAGCGGACATTATGAGTACCTGGTCATGCCTTTTGGACTCACCAAGACTCACTGACTTCCAGGCCCTGTTAAACAATGTGCTCCAGGACATGTTAAATCGTTTCGTGTTCGTCTACCTCGACGACATCCTGTTTATTTCCCTTTCTGCCCAATAACACATCCTCCATGTTCAACAAGTCCTTCAGTGCCTCCAGGAGAACCAGATATTTGTGAAAGCGGAGAAGTGCGAGTTCCACCGTTCTGCCCTCTCCTTTCTGGGACATGTCATCGCTGCAGGAAATGTCCAGATGGACCCATAAAAGGTGAAAGCAGTAGTGGATTTGCCCCAACCTATGTCCAGGGTGCAGCTACAACGTTTCCTGATGTTTGCCAATTTCTACCTCTGTTTCATTCGAGGCTACAGCACCCTGGCGTCCCCCCTCTCTGCACTCACCTCTCCCAAGGTACAGTTCACATGGTCCCCAGCTGTTGACCGAGCCTTTGTGGACCTGAATCATCGGTTCACTACAGCCCCATACTCGTCCATCCGGGCCATTCGGGCTCAGTTTGTGGTTGAGGTTGATTCATCTGACGTTGGAGTGGGGGCTATCTTGTCCCAGCGATCCACCCAGGACCAAAACCTCCATCCATGTGCCTTCCTGTCCAATCGTCTCAACTCTGCAGAAAGAAACTACGTCGTAGGTAACCGAGAACTCCTGGTAGTCAAGATGGCACTGGAGGAGTGGAGACATTGGCTGGAAGGAGCAGAACATCCGTTTCTGGTTTGGACCAACGACAAGAAGTTGGAATATCTACGCACAGCCAAGCGCCTTAACTCCAGGCAGGCCCTGTGGGCTCTGTTATTCACCAGGCTCAACTTCACAGTTTACTATTGCCCAGGGTCCAAGAATGTTAAACCTGAAGCCCTATCTTGCCTATACAGTCCCGCTGCCAGACCTTCTGACTCCAAGACCATCCTCCCTACCTCAAGCCTTGTGATTTCTGTGGGCTGGGGTATTGAGACCCTGGTCCGCAAGGCACAATGTTCCCAGCCTGCCCCTGGAGGGGGCCCGGCTAACCGGTTGTTCTTCCCCAATTCAGCGTCCCTAATTCAGTCCGTTCCCGGATTCTGGAATGAGCTCATTCCTCCAGGCTTACCTGTCATCTGGGTTCCTGTCGAACCCTGTCCTTCCTCTGACAACGTTTCTGGTGGCCCACAATAGTTCCTGATGCCTCTGCCTTTTGTTGCCGCATGCACTGTTTGTGCTAAGAATAAAACTCCGGGACAAGCCACATCTGGCATCCTTCAGCCATTACCTGTCCCTCATCGTCCCTGGTCCCATATCTCCCTGGGTTTTGTGATTGGGCTTCCTCCGATGGAAACACTGTCATTCTGACGTAAGTGGATCGGTTTTCCAAGGCTGCCCATTTTATCCCTCTCCCCAAACTACCCTCTGCCAAAAAGATGGCCCAGCTCATGCTGCAGCGCGTCTTCAGGATCCACGGACTCCCGGTGGACATAGTCTACAACCGGGGTCCGCAGTTCTTGTCTCAGTTCTGGAAGGCGTTCTGCACCCTTATTGGGTCATCACCCAGCCTGTCCTCCGGATTTCATACCCAATCCAACGGCCAGCTGAAGCGAGCAAACCAAGACTTTGAAACAACCTTAACTTCTTAGTGATCCCTTCGCGCGCCAAACCCGTTAACGGGATTGATTTGACAACACCCAGTGAAATAGCAGCTCACCAAATTCAAAAACAGAAATACTCATAATTCATAAATCATACAAGTGTTATACATGGGTTTAAAGCTGAACTTCTTGTTAATCCAGCCACAGTGTCAGATTTCAAAAGGCTTTACAGCGAAAGCAAACCATGCTATTATCTGAGGACAGCACCCCATCAAACATACACATGAAAATCATAATTCAACCCGCCAGGTACAACACAAAAGTCAGAAATAACATATAATTCATGCCTTACCTTTGAAGATCGTCTTCTGATGGCACTCCAGTATGTCCATTAAACATCACAAATGGTCCTTTTGTTCGATTAAATTCTGTCGTTATATATCCAAAATGTCCATTTATTTGGCTCGCATGATTCAGAAAATACACCGGTTCCAACTCGCGCAACATGACTACACATTATCTAATTAGTTACCTGTAAACTTGATCCAAACATTTCAAAAACAACTTTCCTAATCTAACTTTAGGTATTTTTAAAAGTAAATAATCAATCAAATTTAAGACGGAATAAACTGTGTTCAGTACCGGAGGAAAACAAAGTGGAGTGAGCTTTCAGGTCAGGCGCCCCAACCACAACAGTACACTTCACTTGACCCTTGTTCTGAACAGGGCTACTTCTTCATTTCTCAAAGGAAAAACATCAACCAATTTCTAAAGACTGACATCTAGTGGAAGCGATAGGAACTGCAAGCAACTGCCTTAGAATTCTAGATTCCCATTGAAACTCATTGAAAAGAGTGGCCTCAAAAAAAAAATTCCTGGAAGGTTTGTCCTTGGGGTTTCGCCTGCCAACAAAGTTCTGTTATACTCAGACATCATTCAAATAGTTTCAGAAACTTCAGAGTGTTTTCTATCCAAATCTAATAATACTAATAATAATACTATAATAATAATAATAATAATAATAATAATAATAATAATAATACTATAATAATAATAATAATAATACTAATAATATGCATATTCTAGCTTCTTTGCCTGAGTAGCAGGCAGTTTACTTTGGGCACACTTTTTTCATCCGGACTTGAAAATAGTGCCCCCTAGCCTTAAGAAGTTTGAAGATGCCTCGTCTCGACCAACCCCACTACCTGGAGCCGACAACTGGTCTGGGGGAAGTATGCCCAGAACACTCTTCCCTGTTCGGCCACGGGACTCTCCCATTTTGAGTGCTCCATGGGGTATCAGCCTCTGCTCTTCCCAGAAGAAGAGCAGCAAGTCAACATACCCTCTGCCTAGATGTCACATCCTGATCTGTTTCACTTGTGATTGTCTCCACCCCCCTCCAGGTGTTGCCCATCTTCCCCACTTATCCCCTCAGTATTTATAACTCTGTTTTCTGTCTGTCTGTGCCAGTTCATCTTATTTGCCAAGTCCACGCGGAGAATCCACAGAGACCTTCCCCACGTAATTACATCATTATATTCTGACCCATAAGAGCGGCAGTTTGGGGAAAGGCTAGGGTTAGAATAAGCATAGCTGACAAATTCACCCAAATGTATATTTCTCTCGTATTTTCTCTTTTTCTCTCTCTTTTAAATACTAGTCCAACGCTCTAACCACTAGGCTACCCTGCCGCCCTGTCAGGTCCCCTCAGTTGCAGTGAATTTCAAACACAGATTCAACCACAAAAACCTAGTAGGTTTTCCAATGCTTTGCAAAAAATACACATATTGGTAGATGGGTAAAAAAAAGAAGATATTGAATATCATATAGTGTATCAATACACTCAGTTACTACAAATATACAGGCATCCTTCCTAACTCAGTTGCTGGATAGGAAGGAGAATGCTCAGGAATTTCATCATGAGGCCAATGATGACTTTAAAACAGAGTTTAACTGCTGTGATGGAAGAACTGAGAATGGATCAGCAACATTGCAGTTACTCCACAATACTAACCTAATTGACAGAGTGAAAAGGAAGACTGAACAACATATTCCAAAACCTGATTGCAAAAAGGCAGAAAGTAATACTGCAAAAAATGTGTCTTGTTTGGTGCAAATCCAATACCTCACATTACTGAGTATCGGCAGGTAGTCTAGTGGTTAGAGTGTTGGGCCAGTAACCGTAAAGGTTGCTAGATTGAATCCAAGAGCGGGCAAGGTGAAAAATCTGTCGTTCTGCCCCTGAACAAGGCAGTTAACCTACTGTTCCTAGGTCGTCACTGTAACTAAGAATTTGTTCTTAACTGACTTGCATAGATAAATAAAGGTTAAATAAAACACATTTATTTAAAAATATATATATTGCTTGCAATCGTTAAGAACTGGAGAGTTTTTCAGGATAAAAAAGAAACGGAATGGAGCTAAGCATAAGGAAAATCCTAGAGGAAAACCTGGTTCAGCCTGCTTTCCATTAGACACTGGGAGATAAATTCACCTTTCAGCAAGACAATAACCTAAAACACAATGCCAAATCTACACTGGAGTTACATATCAAGAAGACCGTGAATGTTCCTGAGTGGCTGAGTTATAGTTTTGACTTAAATCTACTTGAAAATGGCAAGACCTGAAAATGGTTGTCTAGCAATGGGCAACAGCCAATTTAACAGAGCTTGAAGAAATTTGAAAACAATAATGGGAAAATGTTGCACAATCCGCTTGTGGAAAGCTCTTAGAGACATACCCAGAAAGACTCGCAGCTCTAATTGCTGCCAAAGGTGTTTCTACAAAGTATATTTTTCACCTTTATTTAACCAGGTAAGCCAGAACAAATTCTCATTTACAACTGCGACCTGGCCAAGATAAAGCAAAGCAGTGTGTCACAAACAACAACACAGAGTTACACATAGAATAAACAAATGTACAGTCAAAAACACAATAGAAAAGTCTCTATACAGTGTGTGCAAATTAAGTAAGATTAGGGAGGTAAGGCAAGAAATAGGCCGTAGTGGCGAAATAATTACAATTCCTCAAATAAACACTGGAGTGATAGATGTGCATTAGATGAATGTGCAAGTAGAGATACTGGGGTGCAAAGGAGCAAAAAAAAATGTATATGCATACATATATATAAAATAAATAACAATATGGGGATTAAGTATTTGGACGGGCTATTTACAGATGGGCTATGTACAGGTACAAAGGTGTATTGAATCAGGGGTGCGAATACTTACAGTATGTAATGAGATATTTAATCTTCAATAGATTCACAAACATTTCTAATTACATGTTTTCACTTTGTCATTATGGGGTATCATGTGTAGATGGGTGATATTTTTTTTCTTTCATTTAATCCATTTTGAATTCAGTCATGTTGCATTCCCCAGCAAGAAAACCAAAAACGTCACTCTAACAGAAGGTGGAACTAACAAAGAGTCACTGACAACAACCAAAACGAAATAGGGTGGGTTTTAGGTGGGGTCTGAAAGACACTCATGGGGGTGTCCTTTGAAAGTTGACTAGGAACAACAACTGGGACCTTAGACACCCACCATTAGCGGCCACTACATTTGGCCAAGAAGATGAAAACCCCCTGTTACTTTCCCCAGTTTCTGTGTTGTTTTGGCTTTGTATGTGTGTATTTCAGGAAATGGCTTCCTTGATTCTAAGCAGCTGATTGGTCGGCCCCATTGATTATTGGAGCTCTGAACCCTCCCTCTCGTCAAGGGAAACAGCTGTTTTCAATTACCAACTTTTTCTCCAGATGGATAAGAGCCAGTGTTCTTTTGTAAGGAGAAGAGAGAGCTTCTTTGATGCCCTGTGTTGGTTGTTGCCCAGTGACAGTTTTGTTGAAAGTGTTTTGTAGCTGCTGCTACTTTTTTCCCCACCTTTATTTAACCCGGTAAACTAGTTGAGAATAAGTTCTGATTTACAACTGCGACCTGGCCAAGATAAAGCGAAGCAGTGCGACAGAAACAGCAACACAGAGTTACACATGGAATAAACAAGTCTACAGTCAATAACACAATAGAAAAAAAGTATGCCTATATACAGTGTGTGCAAATGGCCTGAGGAGGTAAGGCAATAAATAGGCCATAGTAGCAAAGTAATTACAATTTAGCAGATTAACACTGGAGTGATTGATGAGCAGATGATGGTGTGTAAGTAGTGATACTGGTGTGCAAAAGAGCAGCAAAGTAAATAAAAACAATATGGGGATGAGGTAGGTATATTGGTTGGGCTATTTACAGATATACTATGTATAGCTGCAGCGATCGGTTAGCTGCTCAGATGATGTTTGAAGTTAGTGAGGGAAATATAAGTCTCCAGCTTCAGCTTCAGCTTCAGGAGCTTTACCTAGCATATACTTATAGATGACCTGGAGCCAGTGGGTCTGGCAATGAATATGTAGCGAGGGCCAGCCGACTAGAGCATACAGGTCGCAGTGGTGGGTGGTATAAGGCGCTTTGGTAACAAAACAGATGGCACTGTGATAGACTACATCCAATTTGCTGAGTAGAGTATTGGAAGCTATTTTGTAGATGACATCTCCAAAGTCAAGGATCGGGAGGATAGTCAGTTTTACTAGGATAAGTTTGACGGCGTGAGTGAGGCTTTGTTGCGAAATAGAAAGCTGATTCTAAATTTGATTTTGGATTGGAGATGTTTGATATGAGTCTGGAAGGAGAGTTTACAGTCTAGCCAGATAACTAGGTATTTGTAGTTGTCCACGTATTCTAGTCATGCGGGCAGCGAACGGTTGAAAAGCATGCATTTGGTTTTGCTAGCGTTTAAGAGCAGTTGGAGGCCACGGAAGGAGAGTCGTATGGCATTGAAGCTCGTTTGGAGGTTAGTTAACACAGTGTCCAAAGAAGGGCCAGAAGTATACAGAATTCGTCTACGGAGAGGTGGATCAGGGAATCACCCGCAGCAAGAGCAACATCGTTGATGTATACAGAGAAATACACATACTTCTGAGGTATGTGTATGCTAATAGGACTCAGTGTTTTTGATTATTGAAATGGTTCACTTTAAGTTAATTACTCTGTTTTATTTGTTCCCAGGGGGGAAGGTACTTTGGGAGTGCTTAGGCAAGAGGCCTGCGGGCATACATAATCCATCATATTTACTGGCACACTAGGTAAGACAGACCTGGGCGGACCACCCCCTGTATTTTGGTTAGCACGCTAGAAAGTGCTAAAAGGTTAGGTAAGTAGTGGGTAGGCAGTGTCATGACTGTCCTGATCAGGTCACAACCCTACAGATTATCTCTCAACCCCAACAGAGGAGGAGAGATCTAGGGGTCTGAAGATGGTATGCCCAGAGAATTGCCCTAAAGGCAGTTACGCCCACTTCTGACACGAGGGAATAAAACCTGTGAGTGTAGAATTTACAGATAAGACTAAATGACCTAAGCTGCATTCGAGGTCTAAAAAGTCATCGAACCGAAAAGTCAACACAAGTTTGAAGACAGATATTTTTCTACCCAAGATACGGATGTGTAGCTGTGCCTAAGCGGGTGAATTCAAGTCAAACCACCTAGCCTCCACTCCCCATTGAATCGTGGTATCTACACTGTTTCATTCCTACGCTGTGAGCTCTGAGCTACAGAGCTTGTCTGTCCTCAGAAGAGCCCTTTCAGAGCAAGGGCGAGGGAACAGACTCCTAAGCCAAAAGGACACTGACATCGTAAGGACAACCAAAGAGTTGCGCCAGAGAAGTGCGTCATTGAGCAGCCTGGACGGTCCACGCGGAGAATCCACAGAGACCTTCCCCACGTAATTACATCATTATATTCTGACCCATAAGAGCGGCAGTTTGGGGAAAGGCTAGGGTTAGAATAAGCATAGCTGACAAATTCACCCAAATGTATATTTCTCTCGTATTTTCTCTTTTTCTCTCTCTTTTAAATCCCCATTTTGGGTCACACGCACCATAGTGTGTTGGACCGTTATACTAAGTTCTAATCAATAGCCTAGAATGTGTTTTTGTGTATGTATATATTTTATCATCATTTTAGCTTTCTAGTAAATAAATACTCAACTAAGATTGGTGTGGTACGAACTCATTGGTGAGACCCGGGTCCGTGCAGATTCCCGGATTATGCGACGTTCAGAACGAGACTGTACAGGTAACTGGTTAATTAGCGGCTGTTGTAAAATCGATATTCTGATATTCTTTGAGTTAATTTGGGAAATAGAAACGGAATAAAACTAATTTTCCCATGGTGCCCCAGGTTAATGAGTTAATCATTGCTTGATTCAGTTAATCATGCAATTAGAAACCTTTAATCACTCGATGAGCAACAGTCGTCACATTAACTGATACAACGTCACGACAGCAGGTAGGAGAGGGGACTCTTTAACTTTTACATACTTTGCTTTGGTTCCGTCCAGCCTCTTTTCCCCACATTACCGTGTTAAAGAAATACATTTCCTGTAAATGGTAATATTCTCCGCCTCTGTCACCCTTACTTTCCCCTACAATTACATACCTTTTTCACTCCACAGGGAGTTGAGGTGTAGCAGGGTGTTGCATTCCCTCCTCCAAGATGTGTATGTAACATCCCCCCCCCCCCAACCTCAAAATAGAAATGGAAAAACCTGGAACATTCAACACAACAACATGTGGAAGGATTACTTTCTGAAGGCACTGTAAACTGAGGCATTTAATCTGGAACAAACATTTTAGTAACTGGCGAAAGAAATCTAACTAACTGATTTTTTTTGTTATTTATCTTTGTGTAACAGGATTAATCAATCAATATACATGCACAAACAGATTTTGAAACCCTAAAATAAAATCTGCAAAAGAACATGCTGGAAAATGATAATGGTGGTTTTGGTTCTAAGTGATGTGTATGAACCCTGTATTAGGGTAAAACTAGGCCTTCAAAATAAAGCCTTATGAAATACGTATGCACTCTAAAAAATGTTGGGTTGAAAACAACCCAATTTGGTTAAATAGTGGACAGAACACGTGTTCTTTCTGACCCAGCCAGTTGGGTTACTTTGTTGGGTTATTGATGCTGGGTTATTGAGTTATGATCCACCGGGCCAGATCAGAAGACTGGGATGTGGCTTAGTAGGGGTGCTGCTTTCAAATAGTTATTTATGGCCACCTGTGAGAGAGAATTTCCTTCCTGTTTATAATGTTGAAGGTCCTCTGAGCCAGTTTCATCATATGGCTTGATGGGTTTTGCAACTGCACTTGAAGAATCTTTCAAAGTTCTTGAAATTGACTGACCTTCATGTCTTAAAGTAATGATGGACTGTGGTTTCGCTTTGCTTATTTGAGCTGTTCTTGCCCTAATATGGACTTTGCCCTATTTAGTAAAATACCATCTTCTGTATAGCACCCTTACCTTATCGCAACACAACTGATTGGCTCAAACGCATTAAAAAGGAAAGAAATTCCACAAATTTAATCTTTTAACAAGGCATACCTGTTTATTGATGCAATGCAGAAAATAGTAAAAAATAAAGAAAAACCCTTGAATGAGTAGGTGTGTTCAAACTTTTGACTGGTATTGTTCATGTTATAAAATAATACAGTAAGATGCTTTTCAAATTAAAACGTACAATCAAGATGTAAAACATTGTCCTAAATATAATGTATTGAATTATTGAGTATCATAGATACGTTTAAGCTGTTTAAATATGAAGAGCATAAAATAACGTTGAAAATGCTAAATACTCTATTCCACTCAGTGACTACTGTATTATTAATTATTACGTTATACCGTTTTTCCCTAATTGGCTTGACACATTGTTTGGGGAAAAAGGCTCCATATTCTAAAAACTCTTTATGTAACATACCCTTTATGTAACATTTACACGTTGTCAAGCGCTTAAATGCATAGTTCGAAACAAGATTCATGATAGAAATTAGTAGCTCGTCATGAGCTATGGTCATGTGGGCAACATTGGACACCAGGGCTCAATTCCCATCTCAACCTTTCATTCTGTGTCTGTAAAAAAAAAAGTTTTAAATAGTGGCATTCCACTCTCCATGAAATGAGCTAGATGTTATTAATTCAGGAGTTAAATAGACACTCAGTGTTGTATAACAACCTGTTGGTTTTAATAATCAGAGGTGATTGTATGATTTATTTTGCAGGTAAATTTTTTGAATTGTTTGTTTCAATATGTGTTTTTGCATGCACATTGATTGATTGATCTTATGCTGTACAAAGAGAAATAACATACATGTTTCTAAACTTGGACTTATTGCACCCATTACTGAGATGGATGTTCCAGTTTAAATGGTTTAGGTAGTCTCCTTTGTCCAATTCTCCATACCTTGACAGTTATTCTAAATACAGGTTGCAGGTGATTGAAAGTTCCAATTGTTGGATATTCAGTCTCTGGCTGGATTCCAATAGAGCCCCACAGTGGAGGTGTCATAATACCCATTAAAAACTAGCAGTCAAACAGGGAAATGGTTCCAATTGTTTTTTCCACCATACATTTTTCCCCATAAGTGATTTTAGAAACACTTAAGGGCTGTGTTTCATGTAGGCTTACCCTGGCGTAACATTTTGATTCCGATGTAAATCTCTCTAGGACAAGGTGACTTTTATCAACATCTTCAGCTCTATTTACTTTCAGATTCAAAAATGCTAATTAGCATCAATGAAGACATCAAGCAAAACTACAAATCCCTGTAAGCTCCTGCACGTCATAGCTGACACCATTACCAACAGGTATTGTGTCAATTTAAAACCTGCATATGACAGTTCACAGAATTGTCCATTTAAAGAAATGTTGCCAATGAATTCAAAACTACATTTATAGATAACATTAGAGAGTTAATCCAGAAATTCTTACCTTTGCCTTGATTCAGCAGTCTCATCCAGAACCTCATGGTATTTTAAGTTTTTATGATAGCCACATTAGCAGCTAATTAGCATTTCAATTTTGGGGGGTAAATACAGGCAAATATATTGATAAAAGTCACCTTCTCGTAGAGAGATTTACATGGTTATCAAAACGTCACACCAGGGTAAGCCTACACAAAACCCAGCCCTTATTTTAAGTGTCTCTAAAATCCCCTATGGGAAAAATGAATGGTGGAAAATGGATTGGAAACATTTCCCTGTTTTTGACTGCTAGGTTTTAAGGGTATTATTACTTATATTGTGGTACTCTGTTACATATCACTTTGCCAAACAGCATAATAGGACTTGCCAGATGTGGCTTGCAAACCAGGAGCTTCAGACCACTGTGTTAGGATCAAACTAGGCTGTTGAGGTATAGTATTAAGATTTGTATTTTCTTAAAAAGGTTACATTTTAAAGATTATATATTCACATAGGCACGCAATTATGGGAAAAGTTACAAGAATGATACGAGTTGAATGCAATAACCATGTTTTTGTCACTAGCAAACACATTCATGGGTGGTAATTCCAACATTCACTAGCAGTCACTCTGTGATATATGCAGATATTTGCTGACATTTGCATATATCCCAGTGTGCCTTTAGAGTGAACATTGGAATTACCACCCATGATTGTTAGTAACAGAGACTTAGTCATTGCATTCACTTGCATGTCTGGCCTTCATAGAGAGCAATATAAAATGTGTAATCATAAGTGTGTTCAAATACAAGATTGTTCATATTGATTGCCTGTTTACGTCACAGCAAAGTAGAATTATATCTATAAATGACACACTACCTCAAGCTATTTTATCAAATTATGATGACCTTCAGGTTGGTGTTAAATTCCCATCAAATCCATCCAAATGGCAGAATTGCAACATTTGGGATAGTTCATCACCCATTCAGATTGATGGCAAGGTAGAGAGCATAAAGTTGTCAGAACAATCTAAACCATATGAACTGGCTCCACCATCTCAATAATGGGTGCAATAATTCCAACCACTAACAGATTAATGGGACCACTTTTGGCTCGTAAGTGCTACTTTCAGAACAACTTGCTAAAAAGCATACAAAAGTACCGAAGAATCTCTTTAAAGGCGATAAAATAAATGTCTGGATTTGGATTTAAAGTCATAGTGATTGATGATTTGAACCTCCATTAGTTCCTGTACATGTTTTAACCCTTATTTTACCAGGTAAATTGACCCGGTAAGAACATATTCTAATTAACTTACTACTACTAGGCTACTCTATACTGCGCTACCTCTACCTTCATCCTTCTGAATCTAATTCAGAGAGGAGCCTACAGTGTAACGTCAGGCAGGCTCACACAGATGGGACCGGGCCAAGGTCAGGTATTGTCTTGCTCATAGACACCAGACAGAGTATCTTAGGTCTGGGTTATCTCTCACACCTCACTGGCCCCCCAGCTAATGTGTTTGAACCCTGTTGAAGCAGGAAGAGTAGGGACTGCGGCATATCACAGGCTCTTCGAAGTCTGCCCCATCACCCTTATCAGTGTAAAGGAAGAAGAAAGAGGGGGAAGAGAGAGAGAAACTGACTGTGGAGAAGTGAGGACCGAAAATACAAATCCCAGTCTCATTTCACCCTGCTCTTAGCAACCCAGACAGAATACTAAGCAATTACAGAAGGGGAAGGCATCTGCAGTAGATACCTCTCTCTCTCTCTCTCCCTCTCTCTCTGTGTGTGTATACTGTTGTATATTGAAAATAATACATCTCATCTATGTAATTTATGGACATCAATTGATAGTCTGGTCCTACGAACATGGTTTCATGTTCATTTGATACACAGAAGACCTCTGCTAAACATAGAATCAAGATCTGTCTCTCTGTGACCGCCGATAACTTTACAACGAAGTTGGTGTCATGATGTGGCCCTTTCTGGGTATAGATCATGGCAACCCCCCCCCTCTCTCTCACTCACTCTCTCCTACACCCAGGTTCTGTTATCTCAGGTCGTAAATTCCTGGAGGAGACTCTCTCCCCCTGGCCATGCAGAAAGAGGCACAGAGAGAACAAAGGATTTCACATGGCAAACTCCTAAATCCCCAAAATGGGTATTTGACACAAAAGGTTCACTTGTGAGGAGATGGGAATAGTCCGTTGACACATTAGGGATGGGCATGATGAGTGTGTTACATTTGTTGACCCCAGAGAGGACAGAAAACACACACAACCATATTTCTGAATATGTACATTTCTCAATTATGGGGTTTGCATCTAATTATTGTATAAAATGATTGAGTAAAGATGAAACTATTTGTGAAATGATGTAAGGTGATGTTAAACCTTTATTGAAAGAGAATTGTATTCCCTTTTAAGTTTAACCAAGTCATTGGCCCGCCCACGTGAGCACAGACATGATCTGGCGTCATGGAACAGCCCTTTTCTACTGTTATGAGTAAAACCCCCTCCTGAGGAAATCCTCTTCAGGCTAGAAAAACCTCAGTTAAAGCTGTTGCAATGGTTGTTGAATTCCTAACCATACCACGTGGAGCATTGGGTACACGGCAGGAAATGGTTCAACTCTGAGACTATCGATTTCAACAGAATAAGAGCAAATCCTAGATACTAATTACTAGTCTGCAGCAAGAAATTATGTCAACCTGGGATGCGAAGACCAACAACTGCCAAAACACCTATTCTATGAGAACATTGCTGAATGGTACTCTGAAGTATACATTCTAACCACGAAAGACTGATCTTCAGGGAAGCAGAGAGAGAGACGATGATGAACTGACTCTAACAGAAGGACTGACAATTCCAACAGAGATCACGACGACACACTGAGCGTAAATATACAGTATATTGATTGCAATTATTCCCGAATGAGTGAGCGTTCACGTGCAAGGGATTAGTGGGATTAGCCCACTAGGAAACCTCCCCTATCATTTCCTTGTAACCATAAATGAGAAATTAAATATATGAAGAGTTATATTAGGAAAATTATAACTTTGTAATCTGAATATTTTCCTTGGTGCCCCGACTTTCTAGTTAATTACATTTACATGATTCGTTTAATCACGTAATAATAATTACAGAGAATTGATTTGATAAAATAACAGTCTTCACTTTAATGATGCCAAAGACACGACATTGGCTACGAACAAAAAGTTGCCAATGTCTTTGCAATTGTTACCAACAACTGAAGGATTAAAAGCTGTTTCAAATGAAAGCGAGATGACTGTATTAACAGATAAATAGCCTACCTACAGTGTTGTCAACATAGGCCTTCACTCTTTAGGGGTTACTTTGAATTTGACAGTAGTTTACAGGCAGCTCAGTAATATACACAAAAATATATACAGTATCAAAGCAAGCACTGTGTAATGACACACAGTACAATACTGTAAAATTGACTATTATATGTTTTTAAATAGTAAATGCTACCTTAATCCCCTTCAATTTTTGCCTAGAATGACATACCCAAATCTAACTGCCTGTAGCTCAGGCCCTGAAGCAAGAATATACATATTCTTGGTACCATTTGAAAGGAAACACTGAAGTTTGTGGATGTAAACGTCCTACTTAAACTGTAAATACAAATTGTGTTATGTTGTTTCTATCTGTAGCATTTCATTCTTTATTATACAAGAGACAAAATTCACAAATTCTACAGCACATGTCATAAGTGTAAAACTAACAATGACTTAATAAATCATGCCTTTTCGGGCGCTATAAAGTCCAAAAGTTATGGGCAGAGTTAGAAAGCTGGCTTTGAGAAGTTTTACAATGTAAATTTACTTTTTAATCCCCCTATCTGCATATTTCAACACAAGGCATATGCGGGTGTGGGCAGGACAATATTATTTTCATCATTTACATTGAAGAAGCTATTACTTAAATACTGGAAGTCAAATGACACTCCAATGTTAAGAAAATGTAATAACTATTTATTTTAAACCAACATTCTTTAAAAGAGTACTCAGAAGAAAATACACACTCCAAAAGCTATGTGGGTTTCCTTGCTGTCACTATACAATTTTGAAAATGAGAGAAAAACCTATGTCACACAAGGCTAGAGTATAATCACATCCTTGCATGTTCCATCAAAGAAAATAAATAATCTCAGGATCTTGTTTTTCCCCTGAAATAATGAATGTGCACTGTGTGGCGATGACACACAAACACATAATGCAAGAACTCACGAGTTACCTTGCTGTATGAGCACTATCGCAGACAACAACCACACCAATGGTAAGGCATTGTGTCTCCCTTGGTGAATGGTGTCTCCCATGGTGAATGATGTCTCTCATGTGTAGTGATGACTTTATCTTGGCCAGGTTGCAGTGTAAATGAGAACTTGTTCTCAACTGGCCTACCTGGTTAAATAAAGGTGAAATAAATAAAATAAAAAACACACAATCCAGCTCTGAATGCTTCGAGAGACAATATACAGTATAATGGGGGATTTTAAAACTGCACAGAAAATTCTCCAGTGTTAAAAACTGAAAATGTTGAGTCTGTGGACCCATATAGACACCATCTTGTCGATGTAGAACATCCCACAGGGTCATCTAGACGGGGGGTTATAAGAAGAACATGCTTCTATGGAATCCCATTGATTTGAACCTCTATCCTCATTTATCAGTACAACATCTTCTTGGACTAACCGGACATGGATGGAAGTCAACCAAACTATTTGATTCCACTCAAACGATATACAGTTCCTGTTAAGTGCTAGGGTTGGCTATTGCCTTTTGAGTAAATTGTAGATTTACCACCAATGACTGCATTTGTTAGTGACAGAGGAATGAGCAAGATAGTGTACGAGAAGGAAGGTATAAGGACGATGTCGAGAACATTACAAGAGATTAGAGGTTTCCGACGATCTAATGCTGAGATCTAATGCGGAGAAAGACAGACAGGGGGGAGTGTTTTGAGAAAGATTTACGCCGGGATGCCACCGGGCTGTAAGCAAAGATGGGAGAAGAGGAATATTGGGACAGGGACACAGAAAGGTGGATTTCTGCGGAGGAATGGAGGGGAAAAAAGAAGTTGAAGAAAATGAGGAAAGCAGAGGTTGGATTTGAATTTGAGGAAGATGGCGATAAAAGTGGAAATGGGGTGTCGAAGAATATTGGTGTCAAGTGCAAACAGAGTGAGCCGTGTGCCAGACCGAGTTCTGGAGGTGAAATGGAAGTGAATGAATGTGAGTTAAATTAGGTGGAAAGTGTGATGAAGAGCTCGGAGCCTGAGCATGGCATCGATGGCCATGATAAAGAAAAATCTGGTCAAGTAGGAGTGACATTTTTGGAGAAAGTGGATCCTTGCCTTTTGTTGAATCCATTTGTGGTTTCAGGGAGGGTGGGAAAGGAATTAGGTGCAGTTGAATCAGTGAAGGTAACCTGTAGTGGACTTCTGATATTTGTTTGTGTTTCTTCTGATCAGAGGGAGTGGGCGCTCTATGTCACGCAACTTGGGTCAAGATATGTTTCTGGATGTGCACTTAAAAACATGGCACCATTGAAAGGAGTGATTTATGGGGTAGTGTTAAGTGTGGAGGTGGAGTAATTGAACTTGTTCTCAACTAGCCTACCTGGTTAAATAAAGGTGAAATAAAAAATAAAAAAGTTGAAGATTCCTGTTTGCGACGCCCTCTGTTTGGTGCGACGTAGACCTGGTGGTGAGCGTGGTGAAACAAAGGAGTCACTGTCAGTCCTTTTGAGTTTTGAGTCAGTCTTTAACCGACAAGGTCATGTTAGGATATATCAGTTATCCTGTTAAAGCTTTTGTGGTGAATCCACTGCGCTGATTCAGGTGCAATGTTTATGGTCATGTCGCAGGGAGATTCCAAGATATGGGGAGTGTGCAGGAGGGCATGGGATATAAGATTTGTGTAGTTTCGGTGGATAAAGTTGCGTGTGTCAATTGTAGGGGTGCACATGTTTCTGGGGATCGGAAGTGTCCGGTGCAAGAGAGTCAGGTTGAGGTAGCTAGAGTCAGAGTAGTGTAGACGGTGTCATATGCTGAGGCAGTGAAGAAAGTAGAGGAGGATGGGTCAAGGGCGAGGGTTCTGAGATGATTCCTGTGAATAGTAGATCTGTGCCAAATCAAATTTTATTGGTCACATACATGTGATTTGCAGATGTTATTGCGGGTGTAGCGAAATGCTTGTGCTTCTGGCTCCGACAGTGCAGTAATATCTAATAAGTAATACATAACAATTCAGTGCAGTACTATCTAGCAAATTACACAACATATACCCAATACACACAAATCTAAGTAGGAATGAATTGTGACTATATACATATGGACGAGCGATGTCAGAGAGGAACAGACTAAGATACAGTAGAATAGTATAGAAAACAGTATATGCATATGAGAAATGCAAGATATGTCAACATTACTAAGTGAATGAGATACCCTTTGAATAATATAGAATACAGTATATAGATATGAGATGAGTAATAACATATATGTAAACATTATTAAAGTGACTAGTGTTCTATTCCTTAAAGTGGCCAGTGATTTCTAGTCTATGCCTATAGGCAGAAGCCTCTAATGTGCTAGTGATGGCTGTTTAACAGTCTGATGGCCTTGTTTTTCAGTCTCTTGGTCCCAGCTTTGATGCACCTATAATGACCTCGCCTTATGGATGATAGCGGGGTGAACATGCCGTGGCTCGGGTGGATGATGTCCCTGATTCTCTTTTTGTCCTTCCTGTGACATTGGGTGCTGTAGGTGTCCTGGAGGGCGGGTAGTTTACCCCCGGTAATGCGTTGGGCAGACTGCACCTACCTCTGGAGAGCCTTGCGGTTGTGGGCAGTGCAGTTGCCGTATCAGGCGGTGATACAACCCGACGGGATGCTTTCAATTGTGCATTTGTAAATGTTTGTGAGGGTTTAAGGTGACAAGCCAAATTTCTTTAGCCTCCTGAGGTTGAAGAGGCTCTGTTGCGCCTTCTTCACCACACTGTCTGTGTGGGTGGTCCATTTCAGTTTGTCAGTTATGTGTACGTCAAGGAACTTGAAGCTTTCCACCTTATCCACTGTGGTTCCATCGATGTAGATAGGGGGGTGCACCCTCTGCTGTCTCCTGAAGTCCACGATAATCTCCTTTGTTTTGTGACGTTGAGTGAGAGGTTGTTTTCCAGGCACCACACTCCCAGAGCCCTCACCTCCTCTCTGTAGGCTGTCTCGTTATTGTTGGTAATCAAGCCTATTACTGTTGTGTCGTCTGCAAACCTGATGAATGACCTGGAGGCGTGCTTGGCCACACAGTCGTGGGTGAACAGGGCCGCAGTGTTGACGATCAGCGGAGTGGAGGTGATGCTTCTTAACTTCACCACCTAGGGGTGACCCTTCAGTATGTCCAGGACCCAGTTGCACATGGCGGGGTTCAGATCCAGGGCCTTGAACTTAATCATGAGCAAATTGAAGTGGGTCTATGGTGGCAGTTAAGGTAGATGTGATATGATCCTTGTCACATTGGTATAATGGAATCGGGAGACATGCACAGTTAGGCGTAATAGGGTTTTTTATTGACCCAAATTACAGCATGACATGTAAAGGTATGGGGACAAAGACCATACAAAACACAGGATTGAGACCCAAACAAAAGATCGAGGAGTACCTCAAATAAATACACAGCGCACAATGATACCACGTGGGACGAGACCCGTAATCATCTGTGCAATACAAGCGGCATGAAAGCCAAAACAACATGGCACAGGTACTCACACGACCAACGGACATTGGAACAATAATCGACAGCCCTATGGTGAAACAAACGGCACATTTACACAAATACAATCCGTGGGAATGGGGACCAGGTGTGCGTAATGACACAGTTCCGGAGGGATCTGTAACACCTTGACTAATCTCTCAAAGCACTTCATGATGACAGAGGTGAGTGCTACAGGGAGACAGTCATTACGTTCAGTTACCTTTGCCTTCTTTGGTACAGGAACAATGGTGGCCATCTTGAAGCATGTGGGGACAGCAGACTGGAATAGGGAGAGGTTGAAAATACCTGTAAACACACCAGCCAGCTGGTCTGCGCATACATGAGGACGTGGCTAGGGATGCCGTCTGGGCCGGCAGCCTTGCAAGGGTTAACACGTTTAAATGTTTTACTCACGTCGGCCATGGAGAAGGAGCGACCACAGTCCTTGGTAGCAGTCCACATCGATGGCACTGTGTTATCCTCAAAGCGTGCAAAGTATGTGTTTAGCCTGTCCGGAAACAAGACTTTGGTCTCGGCTGCGTGGCTGGTTTTCCTTTTGTAGTCCCTGATTGTCTGTTGTCCCTGCCTGTCCCTGTTGAGCCTTTGAATTGTGACTCCACTTTATCTCTATACTGACGTCTAGCTTGTTTGATTGATTTGTGGAGTGAATAACAATGTTTATATTCTGCCATGTTAACGGTCACCTTGCCATGTTTAAATGCGGTGGTTCGCACATTCAGTTTCACGCGAATGCTACCATCTATCCATGGTTTCTGGTTGGGGTAGGTGTTAATAGTCACACTGGGTACTACATATCCTATACACTTCCTTATAAATTCAGTCACTGTATCCGTGTATGCGTATAGATTATTTTCGCAATCTACCCGGCACATATCCCAGTCCACATGATCAAAATAACGTGTGGATTCCGATTGGTCAGACCAGCGTTGAATTGTACGAAGCACGGGCACTTCCTGTTTGAGTTTCTGCATATAGGACGGGAGGAGCAAGATGGAGTCGTGGTCAGATTTGCCAAAAGGTAGGTGGGTGGGGGAGGGCCTTGCAAGCGTTTCAGAAGTTTGAATAGCAATGGTAGAGAATCCAAGTTGCATGAGTAGGACAGTCGATGTGTTGATAAAACTTTGTCATCCAAGTCCTCAGATTTGATTTGTTAAAATCCCAAACTACAATAAATGCAGCCTCAGTATGTATGGTTTCCAGTTTGCATGAAGTCCAGTGAAGTTCTTTGAGGGCTGTCGAGGTTTTGGCTTGAAGTGGGATGTAAACGGCCGTGGCGATGATGGAGGAGAATTATTTTGTGAGATAATATGGTCGGTATTTAATTGAGGTATTCTAGGTGGGGTGAACAAAATGACTTGAGTTCCTGTATGTTCCTAGGATTACACCATGTGTCGTTAATCATGAAACACACCCCTCCTCCCTTCTGCTTCGCTGAGAGATATTTATTCCTGACTGCGTGATGTACTGAGAATCCTGCTGGCTTTACCAACTCTGAGCCATGTTTTTGTGAAACAAAGTATATTACAGGCCCTGATGTCTCTCTGGAAAGAAATCCTTGCTCTAAGCTCATCAACTTTGTTATCTTAAGACTGAATATTAGCGATTAATATACTTGGAAGCGGTGGGTGGTGTGTGCGCCTCCTAAGTCCAACCAGCAGACCTCCTCAAGTGCCTCTCCTCCAGCGGCGATGTTTTGGGTCGGCCTCTGGAATAAGTTCAATTGCTCTGGGGAGAGTGAACAAAGGATCTGCTCCAGGGAAGTCGTATTCCTGGTTGTAATGCTGGTAGTGCTGGTGAGTTACCGTTTCCTAAGAGCTAGTCGCGATGCTGCCATCTCCATTGGCGTCATCTACATCATTCATTGGCCTATCCCAGCACAGAGGGATAGGCCAATGAGTGACACAGTATATACTTCAGTAAGGTTGGCTTCTTAGCGTTCATAGCAATGGTTATGTATAGCAGAAATGGAACATAAATTATGGAAAATAGATGTTGTGGTGGCAGCTGCAGAGAAGTTCTTGGGTGTACGAGTTTTGACTTCAGATGAGTTGCAGTGTGTGTTGAGTGGCAGTGTCCCGTCCTCTCATGCTGTTGACCTGGGGTAGGATCAGATAAGGTTAACCTCTTGGATTTCGGGGGCGCTGTTTTTATTTTTGGATGAAAAACGTTCCCGTTTTAAACAAGATATTTTGTCACGAAAAGATGCTCGACTATGCATATAATTGACAGCTTTGGAAAGAAGACACTGACGTTTCCAAAACTGCAAAGATATTGTCTGTGAGTGCCACAGAACTGATGTTACAGGCGAAACCCAGATAAAAATCCAACCAGGAAGTGCCGCATTTTTTTAAACCGCCTCATGCCTCATCCTTATATGACTGTGAATAAGCTTACGTTTTTCACGTATTCCCCAAGGTGTCCACAGCATTGTGACGTCTTTTTAGGCATTTCCATTGAAGAATGGCTGTAAGGGACCATATATAGCATGTGGTCACATGGTGTCTCCCGCAGAAAATCTTGCGTAAAATATTGAGGTAGCCATTTTTCCAATCGCTTCTTATGAGAAACCAATTGCCTCGACGGATATATTATCGAATATATATGTTAAAAACACCTTGAGAATGGATCCTAAACAACGTTTGCCGTGTTTCTGTCGATATTATGGAGCAAATTTTGAAAAAAGTTTGGCGTTATAGTTGTAGCATTTTCCGGTCGATTTCTCAGCCATGCATGATGAAGAAACGGGAGCTATTTCACCTACAAAAATAATATTTTTGGAAAAAAGGAACATTTGCTATCTATCTGGGAGTCTCCTGAGTGAAAGCATCCGAAGTTCTTCAAAGGTAAATGATTTAATTTGGTTGCTTTTCTTATTTTCGTGAAAATGTTGCCTGCTGCCAGGAGAGCCTAGCATAGCATTATGCCATGATAAACTTACACAAATGCTTGTCTAGCATAGGCTGTAACGCATATTTTGAAAATCTGAGATGACATTGTTGTTAACAAAATGCTAAGCTTGTGTTTGAATACATGCGAGTTTCATGAATAGGAAAAGTTTATGTCCGCTGCGTTATGCTAATGCATTTGAGGCTATGATTACGCTCCAGGATACGGGATTGCTCGTCGCAAGAGGTTAAAGTAGTGGAATATAAGGTGATTGGTTTTAATGAGTATAGGGTTAGTTGGTCGGGTAATAAAATATATTTCTATTTTCATTTTATTTATTTATTTTCCCATTCCCATTTTGTTTCACAAAGTGTAATGGATCTATACTGTAGTTCAGTTGTGGGCGGTAATGCAACATTTTGGATGCCAACCCCCATTAAACCTCAGAAGAAGAAGTGTCACGGTTGTCGTAAGAACGGGACCAAGGCGCAGCGGATGTTGAGTTCCACATATTTATTGAAATGTGAAACTATAGCAAAAAAAACAAATAAAAAAATGAACAACTAAACATGACTACATGGTGCACAGGCACAAACACAAAACAATATCCCACAAACACGTGGGGAAAAATAGCTACTTAAATATGATCCCCAATTAGAGACAACGATTACCAGCTGCCTCTCATTGGGAATCATATAAAACACCAACATAAAAATATAAACTAGAACACAACATAGAAATTATAAACTAGAATACCCCCTAGTCACACCCTGGCCTACTACACCATAGAGAAACAATGGCTCGCTATGGTCAGGGTGTGACAAGAAGAAGAAAGGTGCGATGACGCGAAAGCAAAATAATGCTATTAAGATCTCATGAGTTTACATCTTTGTTTAAGGTGTACATACATACACTAACGTTCAAAAGTTTGGGGTCACTTAGAAAAAGCCCCCCCAAAATTTGGTCCATTAAAATAACATAAAATTGATCAGAAATACAGTGTAGAAATTATTAATGTTGTGAATGACTAATGGCATGGAATATTTACATAGGCGTACAGAGGCCCATTATCAGCAACCATCACTCCTGTGTTACAATGGCACATTGTGTTAGCTAATTCAAGTTTATCATTTTAAAAGGCTAATTGATCATTAGAAAACCCTTTTGCAATTATATTAGCACAGCTGAAAACTGTTGTTCTGATTAAAGAAGCAATAAAACTGGCCTTCTTTCGACTAGTTGAGTATCTGGACCATCAGCATTTGTGGGTTCGATTACAGGCTCAAAATGGCCAGAAACAAATAACTTTCTCCTGAAACTCATCAGCCTCTCCTTGTTCTGAGAAATTAAGGCTATGAAGGCTATTCCATGCGAGAAATTGCCAAGAAAATTAAGAAATTAAAATTAAGATCTCGTACAACGCTGTATACTACTCCCTTTACAGAACAGAGCAAACTGGCCCTAACCAGAATAGAAAGAGGAGTGGGAGTCCCCCATGTACAACTGAGCAAGAGGACAAGTACATTAGAGTGTCTAGTTTGAGAAGCAGACGCCTCACAAGTCCTCAACTGGCAGCTTCATTAATTCTTAGGGCTTGGCCCCTTTTTCTCCACTTCCTGCCGGAATGACGTGCCCAAAGTAAACTGCCTGTTACTCAGGCCCTGAAGCCAGGATATGCATATAATTGGTACCATTGGAAAGAAAACACTTTGACGTTTGTAGACATGTTAATGGAGGAGTAGGAGAATATAACACAATAGATAGGAGATGTAGGAGAAAATCCAAAGAAAATGGAATGTTTTTCTTTTGAGAGACCATCCTCTTAGAAATTCAAGAGAAAGGTCATATTGAACATTTAGCACCCAGTCTATGTTGAAGGTTTCAGGCTTGTAACTTCGCAGTCTTCGCAGTCACGCAAATTTGTGTTTGCACGCACCATGAAGACATTACTCACCTGTTTCCTATTGAACACACTTCTTTCTGAAATACATATTTTAGTTTGATTACAGTTTAGGGTATCTGAGGAGTAAATAGAAACGTATTTTGACTTGTTAAAACAAAGTTTAGAGGTAGATTTTCGGATTCCTAACTCTGCACGTTGAACGAGTGGATTACACAACTCGATGGTGCAAACTAAACAGACATTTTGGGATATAAAGAAGGATTTTATCTAACAAAATGACACTACATGTTATAGCTGGGACGCTTAAGATGACAAATCAGAGGAAGATTTTCAAAAAGGAATTGAGTATTTTCTCGTTATATGTGAATGTATGAAACCTGTGCCAGTGTAAAAACATTTTGATGTGGGGTGCCGTCCTCAAACAATCACATGGCATGTTTTCGCTGTAATAGCTACTGTAAATCGGACAGTGCAGCTAGATTAACACGAATATAAGCTTTCAGCTGATATAAGACACTTATATGCACCTAAATGTTTAAAATCCATAAGATTTATGAATTTTTATTTGAATTGCTCGCTCTCCAGTTTCGCCGGGAGTTTTCCCACTAGCGGGACCCCTAGCCCTAAGAAGTTTTTAAATAGTACCCGCAAAAAAATCAGTCTCAATGTCAACAGTGAAGAGGCAACTCCGGGATGCTGGCCTTCTAGGCAGAGTTCCTCTGTCCAGTGTCTGTGTTCCTTTGCCCAAATTTTATTTGTATTGGTCAGTCTGAAATATGGCTTATTCTTTGCAACTCTGCCTAGAAGGCCAGCATCTCGGAGCCGCCTCTTCGCTGTTGACGTTGAGATGTGTTTGGGCCAAGAAACATGAGTAATGGACATTAGACTGGTGGAAATCTGTCCTTTGGTCTGATAAGTCTAAATTTGAGATTTTTGGTTCTAACCGCCATGTCTTTGTTAGACGTAGAGTAGGTTGATCTCCGCATGTGTGGTTCCCACCATGAAGCTTTGAGGAGGAGGTGTGATGGTATGGTGTTGCTTTGCTGGTGACACGGTCTGGGATTTATTTAGAATTCAAGGCACACTTAACCAGCATGGCTACCACAGCATTCTGCAGCAATACACCATCCCATCTGGTTTGCGCTTAGTGGGACTCTCATTTGTTTTTCAACTGGACAATGACCCAACACCTCCAGGCTGTGTAAGGGCTATTTGACCAAGGTGAGTGTGCGTTTCCCAAAGTCTGTTCTGGACATGGGGACTTTGAAGAGACCCTTGGTGGCATGACTTGTGGGGTATGCATGGAGTGTCTGAGCTGTGTGATAGTCGTTTGAACGGCCAGCTCTTTGTGGCACTTGACCATATGACTGGGCAGTAGTCCAAGTGTGACAAAACTAGGGCCTGTAGGACTTGTTTTGTTGATAGTAATGTCAAGAAAGCAGAGCAGCACTTTATTACGGACAGACCTCTCCCCATCTTAGCTACCATTGCATCAATATATTTTGACCATGACAGCTTACAATCACGGGTTACACCAAACAGTCTCCTCAACATGCTCAATTTCCACACATTATTCATTACTAAATTTAGTTGAGGTTTGTATTTGGTTTGTCCCAAATACAATGCATTTAGTTTTTGAAATATTTAGTATATTTAGTATATATTTAGTGCTAGCTTATCACTCGTTCTAAAACTGTCGGCAGCTCTTTGTTAAGTGTTGCAGTGATTTAATTTACTGTGGTAGCTGATGTGTATAATGTTGACTCATCATTATACCTACACATACAGGCTTTACTCAGTGCCAGTGACAGGTCATTAGTAAATATTGAAATAAGTAAGGGGCTTGGGCATTCTCCAGGGGAGTTTTCTATCAGAATTGCCTAAATTGGGAATGTGGACAAATCCCAAAATTATTACAGAATCAATATGCTGAATGTGTCTTTTTGAGTGTGATTGCATCCCAAATTCCCATTTGGAATAGGGTGCCAAAAACAAGAATGTCTTGGCCTTGGCCAATACCAGAACTCTGGTAACCTGTTTTGATTAAATAGGTTTTAATTCGCTCTTGAAATGAAATCTTATAGGCCTACCTCAAAAAGCATGTCTGCCTCAATATTTACAAAGGGAGAGTTTGCCAACATTGCAGCATTAAGGCAAGGAGCTACCACAGTATTACTCCTGCTGCTACTCTCTGTTTATCATATATACATAGTCACTTTAACTATACATTCAAATACATACTACCTCAATTGGGCCGACCAACCAGTGCTCTTGCACATTGGCTGACCGGGCTATCTGCATTGTGTCCCACCCTCCACCCCCTCTTTTACGCTACTGCTACTCTCTGTTCATCATATATGCATAGTCACTTTAACCATATCTACATGTACATACTACCTCAACCAGCCTGACTAACCGGTGTCTGTATGTAGCCTCGCTACTTTTATAGCCTCGCTACTGTATATAGCCTGTATTTTTCTGTTGTTTTATTTCTTTACTTACCTATTGTTCACCTTATACCTTCTTTGCACTATTGGTTAGATCCTGTAAGTAAGCATTTTCACTGTAAGGACAACACCTATTACATTCAGTGCATGTGACAAATAAACTTTGATTTGATTTGATACCATGAGGCAGGTGAGCTGTACAGTTGAACCATTGAGTGGTGAAAGAGAGGGAGAGAGAGATTGAGCAGGTAGAGAGAGAGTCAGTCAGCGCTTAGGTTTCTCTTTTTAAAAATCGGAATTCTGCAAGTGTTTACATGACCATCCTGAGGTGTCATTCCAGGTATTAGCCTGGCTGTCACAGCAATCACTTCACTGTTTGCTCAGGTCCCTGCATCAGCTCCTAATTACCTGCTGTCAATGTTTATGTGGCCTGAGCGGCCCTGGCAGGTAATGAAAGGAATGTGTAGATGCATTACTAAGATAGGTACTCTCTCTCTATACTGACCGCTTCTCTCTCACTCTTTTTTCTCTCTCTATCTTTTTACTGACTGCTTCATTCTCTCTCGCTCTTTCTCACTTTCATATTCTTTCGCTTTTTCTCTCTTTCTATATCTTACTCTTTAGCAACCTTTTCTCTCTTTCTATATCTTACTCTTTAGCAACCTCTTCTCTCTCTCTCTCTTTCTCTCTCTCTCTCTCTCTCTCTCCCTCACCCTGATCTGTTTCACCTGTCTTTGTGCTTGTCTCCAGCCCCCTCCAGGTTTTGCCCATCTTCCTCATTATCCCCAGTGTATTTCTACCTGTGTTCTCTGTTTGTCTGTTGCCAGATCGTTTTGTCCATCAAGCCTACCACCGGTTTTCCCCTTGCTCCTGTCTTTTTCTATAGTTGCTGTTTTCTAGTTTTTCCAGATTTGACCATTCTGCCTGCCCTGAGCCTGCCTGCCTTCTGTACCTTGTCACACCGCCCTGGACTAATGACCTCTGCTTGCCCTGACCCTGAGACTGCTTGCCGTTCTGTGCCTTTTGACTCTGATCTGGAGAACTGACCTCTGCCTGCCCTTGACCTGTCATTTTGCCTCCACCTGTTCTAGTAATAAACTTTTGTTACTTTGACACTGTCTGCATCTGGATCTTCCCTAAAATGTAATACTCTCTCTCTCTCCATTCTCTCTTTCTCTCTAGTTCTCTCTCTCTCTCTCTCTCTCTCTCTCTATCTCAGGGATCATTCTCTCTGCCTTCATAACGCTCATTTACAGAGCTTTCTGGAATGGGTCAGTGTTAATTTAGAATCACCTCAGAACAGTAAAAACTAAAGTTTAGAACACTTGTGTGTTCTCACAAGTAAGAGCTTAGTGCTTATAACTCCATGGCACATTCCAAGCACCTGGAATCGGATGCCAACATATCCTCTCACTCCAGAAAAAGGAATTCAAAACAACTTCATCCATTGTTAATTATGTTACTTTGTGTTTATTTACAATTAGAGAAATTAATTGTGCCTGTTGGAATGGCCCATTGTTCGTCTTTACCTCCACAATGTGCTAAATATAGAAGCAGGTATTCATGTAATTAGGGCAAAAATAATGACTCTCTCAAAGTAATCAACACATTGACACCAGACCAGATCCATCTAGGTTGCATCCTATTTCCTATATAAGTGTTTCCCAAACTCGGTCCTCTGGACCTCAAGGGGTCCACGTTTTGGTTTTTGCCTTAACACTACACAGCTCATTCAAATGATCAAAGCTTGTTGATTAGTGGATCAGCTGTTTAGTGCTACGGCAAAAATCAAAACATGTAGCCCTTGGGGTCCCGAGGACCTAGTTTGGGAAACCATGCAACAGTGTCGGAAGTCGGAAGTACACATACACTTAGGTTGGAGTCATTAAAACGCGTTTTTTAACCATTCCACAAATTTCTTGTTAACAAACTATAGTTTTGGAAAGTCGGATAGGACATCTACTTTGTGAATGACACAAGAAATGTTTCCAACTATTGTCTACAGACAGATTATTTCACTTAAGTCAATGTTTCACAATTCCAGTGGGTCTGAAGTTTACATACACTATGTTGACTATGTCTTTAAACAGCTCGGAAAATTCCAGAAAATTATGTCATGGCTTTAGAAGCTTCTGTTAGTCTAATTGACATAATTTGAGTCAATTGGAGGTGTACCTGTGGATGTATTTCAAGGCCTACCTTCAAACTCAGTGCCACTTTGCTTGACATCATGGGAAAATCAAAAGAAATCAGCCAAGACCTCAGAAAAAAATTGTAGACCTCCACAAGTCTGGTTCATTCTTGTGAGCAATTTCCAAATGCCTGAAGGTACCACGTTCATCTGTACAAACAATAGTATGCAAGTATAAACACCATGGGACCAGGCAACCGTCACACCGCTCAGGAAGGAGACGCAGTCTGTCTCCTAGACATGAACGTACTTGGTGCGAAAAGTGCAAATCAACAGCAGAGGACCTTGTGAAAATGCTGGAGGAAACAGGTACAAATGTATCTATATCCACAGTAAACAGAGTCCTATATCGACATAACCTGAAATAATGGGAATTGATGGGAAATGTAAATATATCACTAGCCCCTTTAAACAATGCTACCTTATATAATGTTACTTACCCTACATTATTCATCTCATATGCATACGTATATACTGTACTCTATATCATCGACTGCATCCTTATGTAATACATGTATCACTAGCCACTTTAACTATGCCACTTTGTTTACATACTCATCTCATATGTATATACTGTACTCGATACCATCTACTGTATCTTGCCTATGCTCCTCTGTACCATCACTCATTCATATATCCTTATGTACATATTCTTTATCCCCTTACACTGTGTATAAGACAGTAGTTTTGGAATTGTTAGTTAGATTACTTGTTGGTTATTACTGCATTGTCGGAACTAGAAGCACAAGCATTTCGCTACACTCGCATTAACATCTGCTAACCATGTGTATGTGACAAATAAAATTTGATTTGATTTGATTTGAAGGCCGCTCAGCAAGGAAAAGCCACTGCTCCAAAACCGCATAAAAAAGCCAGACTACGGTGTGCAACTGCACATGGGGAGAAAGATTGTACTTTTTGGAGAAATGTCCTCTTGGCTGATGAAACAAAAATAGAACTGTTTGGCCATAATGACCATTGTTATGTTTGGAGGAAAAGGGGGAGGCTTGCAAGCTGAAGAACACCATCCCAAACGTGAAGCACGCAGTTGGCAGCATCCTGTTGTGGGGGTGCTTTTCTGCAGGATGGACTAGTGCACTTCACAAAATACATGGCATCATGAGAATGTAAAATTATGTGGATATATTAAAACCCCAAGCATACTTCCAAAGTTGAGGCAAAAGGGCTTAAGGGCAACAAAGTCAAGGTATTGGAGTGGCCATCACA